>NW_027409911.1:0-1142 GCF_003265705.2 Callorhinus ursinus | reverse complement strand
ATCCCGGCCTTTTGTGCCACTCTCTTCCTGAGAGCGCCGTCACATAGGCCATTCACCCCGGAGGGGAGGGGATTCCACAGGGATGTGTGACCAGGACTCAGGTGTGCCAGGAGCCACTGTGGGGACTGCCCATCACATGGGCACACACGAGGCCCAAGGACCTGAGCCTAACCCTAATGGGAGCCCCTGGAAGTCTGTGTTGTGAGAGGACAAGGTCAGAATCCGTTCATTACTAACTTCCCTCGGGGGCTAGGACACAGGAAGGACAGTGGTGGCCTTGCCTGGACGCCAGCGCAGATTCAAGCCCCTCTGAGCTGTGTTCCATGCCAAGCCCAGGCCCGGGCTCATCCTTGCATGGCCAAGTTTGAATCAGACTCCTGTGATAGCAGGCACGGAACATGTGTAGAGGTCCCGAACCTAACCCTAAACCATACCCTAACCGTACCCTAAACCTAAACCGTACCCTACACCTAACGCATGCCCTAAACCGTACCATAACTCTAACCATAAACCTGGGTCAACTAGAGAAAAGAGGAAATCCCCGGAAGTTTGGGGTTCATGAGATATTTGCCCTCCAGTCCTGACATGAACATAACACTGTGCCTAATGGACCTGCTGCTTTCTCTGAACACTGACATCCTGTGAAATGCTGCATCACTCACTCCCAGCCTGAGGTTCAAAACATTGAGGATCCTAGATCCAGAGCAGACAAGTGCTGTCACGTGGGGATAAGTAGGTCCTCTGACCTATGGCCTGCACACCTGCTTCAATTCCTGGGAGAAGGGGAAACACACACTTGTCTTTTAAGTAGTAATTATCTTCATTCTAAAGTGGACCGATGACTTTGACATTTTTGGAAAAGCGAAATGCCTCTTCCAAATGAACACCTCAAATCATCTGTTCCTACTGCAACTTGAGTGGGATCTGGTTGACTAGAGCCTCCAGTCCCCCACCTGGAGGATCCTCCGGTACCAAACTGACAGCCCAAGACCATCATCCCCGGGGGCACAATGCTGAATTTGGGGGATGACTCTGGGGCTTCTTGCCACCGCACCTGTGCCTGGAGAAGCGGGAACCTGGAGGGCCCTCCCAGACAATCCCAACGGACCATTATCACCATCCCTGGGGAACACGGCGCACAA
>NW_027409910.1:0-1142 GCF_003265705.2 Callorhinus ursinus | reverse complement strand
ATGACATATCAGATAAAGGGCTAGTATCCAAAATCTATAAAGAACTTACCAAACTCAACACCCAAAGAACAAATAATCCAATCAAGAAATGGGCAGAAGACATGAAGAGATATTTTTCCAAAGAAGACATCCAAATGGCCAACAGGCACATGAAAAAGTGCTCAACATCGCTCGGCATCAGGGAAATCCAAATCAAAACCTCCATGAGATACCACCTCACACCCGTCAGAATGGCTAAAATTAACAAGTCAGGGAACGACAGATGTTGGCGGGGATGTGGAGAAAGGGGAACCCTTCTACACTGTTGGTGGGAATGCAAGCTGGTGCAACCCCTCTGGAAAACAGTATGGAGGTTCCTCAAACAGTTGAAATTAGAGCTACCGTTCGATCCAGCAATTGCACTACTGGGTATTTACCCCAAAGATACAAATGTAGGGACCCGAAGGGGTACGTGTACCCCAATGTTTATAGCAGCAATGTCCACAGTAGCCAAACTGTGGAAAGAGCCAAGATGCCCATCGACAGATGAATGGCTAAAGAAGATGTGGTATATATACACAATGGAATATTATGCAGCCATCAAAAGGAATGAGATCTTGCCATGTGCAACGACGTGGATGGAACTGGAGGGTGTTATGCTGAGTGAAATAAGTCAATCAGAGAAAGACATGTATCACATGACCTCACTGATATGAGGAATTCTTAATCTCAGGAAAGAAACTGAGTGTTACTGGAGTGGTTGGGGGTGGGAGGGATGGGGTGGCTGGGTGATAGACATTGGGGAGGGTATGTGCTACGGTGAGCGCTGTGAATTGTGCAAGACTGTTGAATCACAGATCTGTACTTCTGAAACAAATAACGCAACATATTTTAAGAAAAAAGAAAAAGAAGAAGATAACAGGAGAGGAAGAAAAGGGGAGTATGTCAGAGGGGGAGACGAACCATGAGAGATGATGGACTCTGAAAAACAAACTGAGGGTTCTAGAGGGGAGGGGGTACAGGGATGGGTTAGCCTGGTGATGGGTATTGAGGAGGGCACGTTCTGCATGGAGCACTGGGTGTTATGAACAAACAATGAATCATGGAACACTGCACCAAAAACTAATGATGTAATATATGGTGATTAACATAACAATAAAAAA
>NW_027409909.1:0-1142 GCF_003265705.2 Callorhinus ursinus | reverse complement strand
TCAGCCAGGGACCTACTCAATACAGACATTAGTATGATGTCGGACCTAGAGTTCAGAATCATGACTTTAAAGATACTAGCTGGGCTTGAAAAAAGCGTGGAAGTTATTAGAGAAACCCTTTCTGGAGAAATAAAAGAACTAAAATCTAACCAAATCGAAATCAAAAAGGCTATTGATGAGGTGCAATCAAAAATGGGGGCACTAACTGCTAGGATAAATGAGGCAGAAGAGAGAATCAGCGATATAGAAGACCAAATGATGGAAAATAAAGAGGCTCAGAAAAAGAGAGAGAAACAATTACAGGATCACGAGGGCAGAATTCGAGAGATAAGTGATACGATAAGACGAAACAACATTAGAATAATTGGGATCCCAGAAGAAGAAGAGAGAGAGAGGGGGGCAGAAGGTATATTGGAGCAAATTATAGCAGAGAACTTCCCTAATGTGAGGAAGGAAACAGGCATTAAAATCCAGGAGGCACAGAGAACCCCTCTCAAAATCAATAATAATAGGTCAACACCCCGACAGCTAACAGTAAAACTTACGAGTCTCAGAGACAAAGAGAAAATCCTGAAAGCAGCTCGGGAGAAGAGATATGTAACCTACAATGGTAGAAACATTAGATTGGCAACAGACCTATCCACAGAGACCTGGCAGGCCAGAAAGGACTGGCAAGATATCTTCAGAGCACTAAACGAGAAAAATATGCAGCCAAGAATACTATATCCAGCTAGGCTATCATTGAAAATAGAAGGAGAGATAAAAAGCTTCCAGAACAAACAAAAACTAAAGGAATTTGCAAACACGAAACCAGCCCTCCAAGAAATAATGAGAGGGGTCCTCTAAGCAAAGAGAGAACCTAAAAGCAGCAAAGAGCAGAAACGAACACAGACAACAGACAGTTAACAGTCACCTTACAGGTAATACAATGGCACTAAATTCATACCTTTCAATAGTTACCCTGAATGTAAATGGGCTCAATGCCCCAATCAAAAGACACAGGCTATCAGATTGGATTAAAAAACAAGACCCATCCATATGCTGTCTGCAAGAGACTCATTTTAGACCCAAAGACACCCCCAGATTGAAAGTGAGGGGGTGGAAAACCATTTACCATGCTAATGGACACCAAAAGAAAGCTG
>NW_027409908.1:621-1142 GCF_003265705.2 Callorhinus ursinus | reverse complement strand
GGGGGGGGGGGGGGGGGGGGGGGGGGGGGGGGGGGGGGGGGGCGCCTAGTCTCTTCCCTTCTCCCACCCTTAAGTGTGAGCACTGGTCTCGGCATTTCCGAAACAAGCCACAACAAGCTCTGCAGTGTTAGGAAAGGGGCTGACGCGACGAAGAAAACAGATGCTCCAAAGCAAGATGGTCTTTTCTCGGCTCGCAGAGCCTTCTCCAAGGTTATTAAGAGAAACCGCAGGCCCCTCTGAGAGCTCTCACGCGGGCTGCGAACCCCTAGCCCGGCTGCTCCGGGACGCCGGCTTCCCCGCAGGCAGCCTCCACAGCCAAAGGCCACGGGCCCCAGAAACCGCACTTCATTCCTGCGCTTCGGGAAGCCATGGCTCCTTCCCGGCCCGGGCAGGGGCGGGGGTGCGCAGGGAGGCGGGCCGCGCGCGCTGCGGAAAGTTCACCGCGGCGGCGGCGGCTGCGGCGGCGGCGGCAGCGGCGGGCGGGGGGCGGCCCCGGCCCGGCTCGCCCGCGTCCCCCTGCA
>NW_027409908.1:0-521 GCF_003265705.2 Callorhinus ursinus | reverse complement strand
GGGGGGGGGGGGGGGGGGGGGGGGGGGGGGGGGGGGGGGGGGCGCCTAGTCTCTTCCCTTCTCCCACCCTTAAGTGTGAGCACTGGTCTCGGCATTTCCGAAACAAGCCACAACAAGCTCTGCAGTGTTAGGAAAGGGGCTGACGCGACGAAGAAAACAGATGCTCCAAAGCAAGATGGTCTTTTCTCGGCTCGCAGAGCCTTCTCCAAGGTTATTAAGAGAAACCGCAGGCCCCTCTGAGAGCTCTCACGCGGGCTGCGAACCCCTAGCCCGGCTGCTCCGGGACGCCGGCTTCCCCGCAGGCAGCCTCCACAGCCAAAGGCCACGGGCCCCAGAAACCGCACTTCATTCCTGCGCTTCGGGAAGCCATGGCTCCTTCCCGGCCCGGGCAGGGGCGGGGGTGCGCAGGGAGGCGGGCCGCGCGCGCTGCGGAAAGTTCACCGCGGCGGCGGCGGCTGCGGCGGCGGCGGCAGCGGCGGGCGGGGGGCGGCCCCGGCCCGGCTCGCCCGCGTCCCCCTGCA
>NW_027409907.1:621-1142 GCF_003265705.2 Callorhinus ursinus | reverse complement strand
GGGGGGGGGGGGGGGGGGGGGGGGGGGGGGGGGGGGGGGGGGCGCCTAGTCTCTTCCCTTCTCCCACCCTTAAGTGTGAGCACTGGTCTCGGCATTTCCGAAACAAGCCACAACAAGCTCTGCAGTGTTAGGAAAGGGGCTGACGCGACGAAGAAAACAGATGCTCCAAAGCAAGATGGTCTTTTCTCGGCTCGCAGAGCCTTCTCCAAGGTTATTAAGAGAAACCGCAGGCCCCTCTGAGAGCTCTCACGCGGGCTGCGAACCCCTAGCCCGGCTGCTCCGGGACGCCGGCTTCCCCGCAGGCAGCCTCCACAGCCAAAGGCCACGGGCCCCAGAAACCGCACTTCATTCCTGCGCTTCGGGAAGCCATGGCTCCTTCCCGGCCCGGGCAGGGGCGGGGGTGCGCAGGGAGGCGGGCCGCGCGCGCTGCGGAAAGTTCACCGCGGCGGCGGCGGCTGCGGCGGCGGCGGCAGCGGCGGGCGGGGGGCGGCCCCGGCCCGGCTCGCCCGCGTCCCCCTGCA
>NW_027409907.1:0-521 GCF_003265705.2 Callorhinus ursinus | reverse complement strand
GGGGGGGGGGGGGGGGGGGGGGGGGGGGGGGGGGGGGGGGGGCGCCTAGTCTCTTCCCTTCTCCCACCCTTAAGTGTGAGCACTGGTCTCGGCATTTCCGAAACAAGCCACAACAAGCTCTGCAGTGTTAGGAAAGGGGCTGACGCGACGAAGAAAACAGATGCTCCAAAGCAAGATGGTCTTTTCTCGGCTCGCAGAGCCTTCTCCAAGGTTATTAAGAGAAACCGCAGGCCCCTCTGAGAGCTCTCACGCGGGCTGCGAACCCCTAGCCCGGCTGCTCCGGGACGCCGGCTTCCCCGCAGGCAGCCTCCACAGCCAAAGGCCACGGGCCCCAGAAACCGCACTTCATTCCTGCGCTTCGGGAAGCCATGGCTCCTTCCCGGCCCGGGCAGGGGCGGGGGTGCGCAGGGAGGCGGGCCGCGCGCGCTGCGGAAAGTTCACCGCGGCGGCGGCGGCTGCGGCGGCGGCGGCAGCGGCGGGCGGGGGGCGGCCCCGGCCCGGCTCGCCCGCGTCCCCCTGCA
>NW_027409906.1:0-1143 GCF_003265705.2 Callorhinus ursinus | reverse complement strand
CAGCTGTTAGCTCTCTCCTGTGGCCAATCACCAGACAGCACGGCTGGCCAACCACCAGGTAGCTCTGCCCCTTGACCTGCCCTCCTCCAACTGTGGCCATATTGGACACTCAAGCTGTTGTGCTGTGTCCTTGCTGGTATTTTCTGGGGACAGATCCTGGCTCCCTCTCCACTGTGGCCCAGGCTTCCTTTCTAAGGTGAGAAAGAGGAAGTAGGGGTGTTGACCTGAGGCTCACAGGTCTCAGGATTTGAGAAGCATCATGGGCCCGCCCCTCATGAAGCTTTCTCAGGGTTTCCCCTGCTGCTCCTCAGGGAGCCTGGATCCCGCAGCCTCTCCACCTGAGATCCGGTTCTGAGCACAGGGCTCTGTGTTGGGCTGCAGGCAGATTGGGGCAGGGACAGGAAATGGGGGGACTCTGAGAAGAGGAATGGTCTGCACGCCGCAGGTCCTAAGTAGCAGATGGACTGGGCGTCCCACCTGTGAATGTTCCAGTGCAGTTCCCAGACAGCCCCCGTACCCTTCTTCCCTATCTCTGCCTGTCGGGAACCACCTTTGTGCTTCCTACTAGGATTTCACAGTGCCCTGTAGCAACAGACACCAGGTAACCTTGGGAAGACCCAGATGTATTACATGCAAGACCTGGAAATGATACAGCAGCTGGGGCTGGGGTTCTGCTGTTATTGGGGTGGTTGGTGGGGGCTGAAGGTTTCAAGCCTCACTCATTATTGGTGAATTTAAAGGAAAGTGTAAGAATTTCAAGGAGAGAAAGAGAAAAGGCAAGTGGTCCAACTGGTCATGTGTCAAAATCCACCCAGATTCTCTAAATCAAAGGAGCCTACATGTGTGGAGTTGGTCTGGAGGTCCTTTTGATTGGCCAGAAATGTGTTTACTGGAGACAGCCCTCTTTGATGTGGAAACATCAGTAAAAAAGAGGGGGGGAAGCAACTCTCAGGCGGTACAGCACAAACCTGTGATGCTGGATGGTGAGGACATCTACTGCCTGGGTAGCTGCTATGGCAAAACCACAAGTAGAAAGAGTTAACCCAGAAAGCACACGTCTAAATAGACAGGAGCAGATATTTTTTCAAAGACATCCAAATGGCCAACAGACACATGAAAAGATGATGAACATCCCTCATCATC
>NW_027409905.1:585-1143 GCF_003265705.2 Callorhinus ursinus | reverse complement strand
CCAAGCCACTGCATGTCAATCTACATGCTCAGCTGGGAAGCTCAGAAGCTTTGGCTCCTGTATATGCATCTCTTTTAAGCCCCTGTCCTTTGAAGTCATTCTAAATCATTCACTCGTGGAACCCAGGTACTATTGGAGGGCCAGGCCTGGGATATTCCAACAGGTCAACACATCTTCGCTGACTTTCCCTAGAGATCATTTTTCCTGAGTTATCTCATGGTCCACACAAAACACTCTGAGACCTTATGTATGAGAAAAAAAAGCATATATAGATAGATAAATAGATAGATAGATAGAGAGATAGATAGATAGATAGATAGATAGATAGATAGATAGATAGATAGACAGATAGATAGATAGATCATGTGCACCAGTGTTGCCTGACCATCGGTTCTTCTTTTGCAATTTAGCGCACGAGACAGCTAAGGCAGAGCCGATTGGGGTCTGCCAAATCCCAAGGGCAAGGGCCAGCACATGGACAGGAACAGCCTCCATCGTGGACTCAAGGTGACTCCCCATCATACCAAATGGCTCTCTTCTTGAGCTTCTCCTTGACAC
>NW_027409905.1:0-485 GCF_003265705.2 Callorhinus ursinus | reverse complement strand
ACCAATATCTCTTTCTACACTGGATGTGCCAGTGGTTTCAAAGCCCTCCTTTCTAACTCTATTCTCTTTTTAGAACATTTCACAAAGGATGGCAGGAGAAAACGGATATCCATTTCTCCATCCCAAACCAGTATCCTCCTTCAAGCCTTTGAGAAGAACCGCTTTCCAAGCATTGCTACCAGGGAACACCTGGCTAGCCTCATGGGTCTTCCGGAATCCCGCATTCAGGTACATATTCAGAGTGTGGCACATGAGTTTTTCAACGTGGAAGGGATACTGGTGGGGAATCGTGGGCTCCTTGGACCTATCCACAGGATCAAATGCCCAGACAATGGGGGGAAAGCCTTGAACTTGCAAGTGAGACACCGCCCAAGGAAGAATTTCCAAACCAAAAGGTGTGTGTGTGTGGCGGGGGGGAGTTGGCAGCGTACATGTGTTTAGAAATGGTGAGCAGACAAAAGAGGGGAAATAGAAATATTGGCACC
>NW_027409904.1:0-1123 GCF_003265705.2 Callorhinus ursinus | reverse complement strand
GGTTCAGAGGACACTTACTTACTGTGATGAGCACCGAGGAAGGTACAGGGTTCAGAGGACACTTACGTACTGTGATGAGCACCGAGGAAGGTACAGGTTTAGGAGGACGCTTAATTTCTGTGATGAGCACCGAGTTAGGTCCAGGGTTATGAGGATACTTATTAACTGTGATGAGCACCGAGGAAGGTACCACGTTAAGAGGACACTTACTTACTGTGATTACCACCGAGGAATGTACAGGGTTCAGAGGACACTTACTTACTGTGATGAGCACCGAGGAAGGTACAGGGTTCAGAGGACACTTACTTATTGAGATGAGCACCGAGGAATTTACAGGGTTCAGAGGACAGTTACTTACTGTGATGAGCACCGAGGAAGGTACAGGGATCAGAGGACACTTACTTACTGTGATGAGCACCGAGGATGTTACAGGATTCAGAGGACAGTTACTTATTGTGATGAGCACCGAGGAAGGTACAGGGTTCAGAGGACCCTTACTTACTGTGATGAGCACCGAGGAAGGTACAAGGTTCAGAGGAAACTTACTCTGATGAGCACCGAGGAAGGTACAGGGTTCAGAGGACACTTACTTACTGTGATGAGCACCGAGGAAGGTACAGGGAACAGAGGACACTTACTTACTGTGATGAGCACCGAGGAAGGTACAAGGTTCAGAGGACACTTACTCTGATGAGCACCGAGGAAGGTACAGGGTTCAGAGGACACTTACTTAGTGTGATGATCACCGAGGGAGGTACAGGGTTTAGAGGACACTTACTAAGTGTGATGAGCACCGAGAAAGTTACAGGGTTCAGAGGACACTTACTTAGTGTGATGAGCACCGAGGAAGGTACAGGGTTCAGAGTACACTTACTTACTCTGATGAGCACCGAGGAAGGTACAGGGTTAGGAGGACAGTTACTTATTGTGATGAGCACCGAGGAATTTACAGGATTAAGAGGACAGTTACTTACTGTGATGAGTACCAAGGAAGTTACAGGGTTTAGAGGACACTTACTTACTGTGATGAGCACCGAGGAAGTTACAGGGTTCAGAGGACACTTACTTACTGTGATGAGCACCGAGGAATGTACAGGGTTCAGAGGACACTTACTTAGTGTGA
>NW_027409903.1:0-1143 GCF_003265705.2 Callorhinus ursinus | reverse complement strand
TTCTGTTTTTGTTTGTTTTTATCTTTTTCTTTTTCCTTTTTTTTTTTCTCTTTCTTTTTTCTTTCTTTCCCTTTCTTTTCCCCTGGTTTCAGGTCTTTTCTGATTTGTATAGAGTATATTTGCTGAGGACGTTGTTAACCTGTTAACATTTTGTTCTCTCATTCATCTATTCTCCTCTGGACAAAATGAGAAGATGAAAAAAATCAACTCAGCAAAAAGAACAAGAGGTAGTACCGTCTGCCAGGGACCTACTCAATACGGACATTAGTACGATGTCGGAACCAGAGTTCAGAATCATGACTTTCAAGATACTAGCTGGGCTTGAAAAAAGCGTGGAAGTTATTAGAGAAACCCTTTCTGGAGAAATAAAAGAACTAAAATCTAACCAACTCGAAATCAAAAAGGCTATTAATGAGGTGCAATCAAAAATGGGGGCACTAACTGCTAGGATAAATAAGGCAGAAGAGAGAATCAGCGATATAGAAGACCAAATGATGGAAAATAAAGAGGCTGAGAAAAAGAGAGAGAAACAACTACAGGATCACGAGGGCAGATTTCGAGAGATAAGCAATACGATAAGACGAAACAACATTAGAATAATTGGGATCCCAGAAGAAGAAGAGAGAGAGGGGCAAAAGGTATCATTGGAGAAAATTATAGCAGAGAACTTCCCTAATGTGGGGAAGGAAACAGACATCAAAATCCAGGAGGCACAGAGAACCCCTCTCAAAATCAATAAAAATAGGTCAACACCCCGATATCTAATAGTAAAACTTATGAGCCTCAGAGACAAAGAGAAAATCCTGAAAGCAGCTTGATAGAAGAGATCTGTAACCTACAATGGTAGAAACATTAGATTGGCAACAGACCTATCGACAGAGACCTGGCAGGCCAGAAAGGACTGGCAAGATATCTTCAGAGCACTAAACGAGAAAAATATGCATTCAAGAATACTATATCCAGCTAGGCTGTCACTGAAAATAGAAGGAGAGGTAAAAAGCTTCCAGGACAAACAAAAACTAAAGGAATTTGCAAACACGAAGCCAGCCCTCCAGGAAACGTTGAGAGGGGACCTCTAAGCAAAGACAGAGCCTACAAGCAGCATAGATCAGAAAGGAACACAGACAATATACAGTCACAGTC
>NW_027409902.1:0-1143 GCF_003265705.2 Callorhinus ursinus | reverse complement strand
TTCCTGCTTTGTCAAAGATTAGTTGACCATAGAGTTGAGGGTCCATTTCTGGGCTCTCGATTCTGTTCCATTGATTTATGTGTCTGATTTTGTGCCAGTACCATACTGTCTTGATGATTACAACTTTGTAATAGAGCTAGAAGTCCGGAATTGTGATGCCACCAGCTTTGCTTTTCTTTTTCAACATTCCTCTGCCTATTCGGGATCTTTTCTGGTTCCATACAAATTTTAGGATTATTTGTTCCATTTCTTTGAAAAAAGTGAATGGTATTTTGATGGTGATGGCATTGAATGTGTAGCTTGCTCTAGGTAGTATTGACATCTTCGCAATATTTGTTCTTCCAATCCATGAATATGGAACGTTTTTCCATTTCTTTGTGTCTTCCTCAATTTCTTTCATGAGTATTTTATAGTTTTCTGAATACAGATCCTTTGCCTCTTTGGTTATATTTGTTCCTAGGTATCTTATGGTTTGGGTGCAATTGTAAATGGGATTGACTCCTTAATTTCTCTTTCTTCTGTCTTGTTTTTCGTGTATAGGAATGCCTATTTCTGTGCATTGATTTCTGTGCATTGATTTTATATCCTGCCACTTTACTGAATTCCTGTATGAGTCCAGGCAGTTTTGGGGTGGAGTCTCTTGGGTTTTCCACATAAAGTATCATATCATCTGCAAACAGTGAGAGTTTGACTTCTTCTTTGCCAATTTGGGTGTCTTTGATTTCTTTTTGTTGTCTGAATGCTGTGGCTAGGACTTCTAATACTATATTGAATAGCTTTGAGAATGACATTCGCTGTAGGCTTTCAATAGATGGCATTTATGATATTGAGGTATGTACCCTCTATCCCTATACTCCGAAGAGTTTTGATCAAGAAAGGATGCTGTACTTTGTCAAATGCTTTTTCTACATCTATTGAGAGGATCATATGATTCTTTTTCTTTCTTTTGTTAATGTATTGTATCACATTGATTGATTTGCGGATTTTGAACCAACCTTGCAGCCCAGGGATAAATCCCACTTGGTCGTGGTGAATAATTCTTTTAATGTACTGTTAGATCCTACTGGCTAGTATTTTGGTGAGAATTTTTGCATCCATGTCCATCAAGGATACTGGTCTTTATTCTCCTTTTTGCTGGGGTCT
>NW_027409901.1:0-1143 GCF_003265705.2 Callorhinus ursinus | reverse complement strand
AATCAACGTGATACAATACATTAACAAAAGAAAGAGCAAGAATCATATGATCCTCTCAATAGACGCAGAAAAAGCATTTGACAAAGTACAGCATCCTTTCTTGATCAAAACTCTTTAGAGTATAGGGATAGAGGGTACATACCTCAATATCATAAAAGCCATCTACGAAAAACCTACAGCGAATATCATTCTCAATGGGGAAAGACTGAGAGCTTTTCCCCTAAGGTCAGGAACGCGGCAGGGATGTCCACTCTCACCACTGCTATTCAACATAGTATTAGAAGTCCTAGCCACAGCAATCAGACAACAAAAAGAAATCAAAGGCATCCAAATCGGCAAAGAGGAAGTCAAACTCTCACTCTTTGCAGATGATATGATACTGTATGTGGAAAACCCAAAAGACTCCACCCCAAAACTGCTAGAACTCATACAGGAATTCAGTAAAGTAGCAGCATATAAAATCATTGCACAGAATTCAGTGGCATTCCTATACACCAACAACAAGGCAGAAGAGATACAAATCAAGGAGTCTATCCCATTTACAATTGCACCCAATACCATTAGATACCTAGGAATAAATCTAACCAAAGAGGCAAAGGATCTGTACTCAGAAAACTATAAAATACTCATGAAAGAAATTGAAGAAGACACAAAGAAATGGAAAAACCTTCCATGCTCATGGATTGGGAGAATCAACATTGTGAAGATGTCAATGCTACCTAGAGCAATCTACACATTCAATGCAATCCCCATCAAAATACCATCCACTTTTTTCAAAGAAATGGAACAAATAATCTTAAAATTTGTATGGAACCAGAAGAGACCCAGAATAGCCAGAGGAATGCTGAAAAAGAAAAGCAAAGCTGGCGGCATCACAATTCCGGACTTCCAGCTCTATTACAAAGCTGTCATCATAAAGACAGTATGGTACTGGCAGAAAAACAGACACATAGATCAATGGAACAGAATCGAGAGCCCAGAAATGGACCCTCAACTCTATGGTCAACTTATTTTTGACAAAGCAGGAAAGAATGTCCAATGGCAAAAAGACAGTCTCTTCAACAAACGGTGTTGGGAAAATTGGACAGCCACATGTAGAAGAATGAAACTGGACCATTTCCTTACACCACACACAAAAATAGA
>NW_027409900.1:548-1143 GCF_003265705.2 Callorhinus ursinus | reverse complement strand
CATTTTCATGAGTCCATTTACCATAAGTATCAGTAACAGCTGAGTTAAAGGAGGTTACTTGCCATTTATTTTCTGCTTATCCTCATCTCTTCGTTCCTTTTTTCTATCTTTAGGTATTATTTTAGATTTCTGTTTAACTACTATTACTGGCTGTAACCATTAGTTCTGTTTTGCAGTTGTTGTTCTGTGGTTTCTAATATGTGTTCCTAACTCAGTATTATCTTTCTCCAAAGGGTGTTACACCATTTTGTATATGATTTAAGAAACTCACACAGCTAGACTTCCACATCCTTTTTCTCATCTTTGGTGTTATTTTGTCGTATATTTTACTTCTACATGTTATAAGGCACACAATAGAATATATATCATTTTTCTTTAAAGCAGTCAAACATGTGGAGCAGCTGGGTGGCTCAGTCACTTAAACATCGGACTCTTGATTTCAGCTTAGGTCATGATCTCAGGGTCGTGAGATGGAGCCCCGTGTCGGGCTCTGTGCTCATCGTGGAGTCTGCTTGAGATTCTCTCTTCCTCTCCCTCTGCCCCTCCCCCACGAAAAATAAATCAATAAATCTTAAAAAAAAAAAGTTGTCGGGGG
>NW_027409900.1:0-448 GCF_003265705.2 Callorhinus ursinus | reverse complement strand
GGTGTTACACCATTTTGTATATGATTTAAGAAACTCACACAGCTAGACTTCCACATCCTTTTTCTCATCTTTGGTGTTATTTTGTCGTATATTTTACTTCTACATGTTATCAGGCACACAATACAATATATATCGTTTTTCTTTAAAGGAGTCAAACATGTGGAGCAGCTGGGTGGCTCAGTCAGTTAAACATCGGACTCTTGATTTCAGCTCAGGTCATGATCTCAGGGTCGTGAGGTGGAGCCCCATGTCGGGCTCTGTGCTCATCGTGGAGTCTGCTTGAGATTCTCTCTTCCTCTCCCTCTGCCCCTCCCCCACGAAAAATAAATCAATAAATCTTAAAAAAAAAAAAGTTGTCGGGGGCGGAGCAAGATGGCAGAGGAGTAGGAGACCTAGATTTCGTCTGGTCTCAGGAATTCAGCTGAATAGGGATCAAACCATTCTGAAC
>NW_027409899.1:0-1143 GCF_003265705.2 Callorhinus ursinus | reverse complement strand
CGCGGAGGGACGTCGCTCCAGTGGCTAAGCGGGGGGTGGAACCCTCCCGGGACAGTGTGGTCTCAGGACCCTCGGGGTCACAGAAACACCGGGGGTGCCTGAGTGCGGCAGAGCTCCCAGGGATCGGAGTGGGGAAGCCGGCTGCAGAGACGGAGCCAAGGAGTGGGCTCTCAGCTCGGGGTGGCCATAAACTGTGATCCGCGGCCCGGTCGGGCCACTGCTCCTCCAGCAGGGACCCAACAAGCGGCAGAGCCGGGGAGACTCCCCTTCCTCCCCCGGGAGGAGTGGCGCGGGAGCGCACCACAGGGATCTGCTGGGTTTGGAGACTCCACACGGGGTCGGGTGCCAGAGATAGCAACGGTCGGTCACAGGCCGGGTGAGCACGGAGTGCGGCCAGAGACCGGGGACACGGAAGTGACTGCTTTTCTCTGGGGGCGCACTGAGGAGCGGGGCCCCGAGTTCTCAGCTCCTCCGGGTGGAGATTGGGAGGCCACCATTTCTGCCCTGGTCCTCCAAGGCTGTATGGAGAGCTTGCAGGGAACAAAAGCTCCTGAGAGCAAACCCGAGCAGCTTGCTTAGCCCGGACCGACGAGGGCGAGGCAATTCCGCCTCCGGCAAAGACATTTGGGAACCACGGCAACAGGCCCCTCCCCCAGAAGATCAGCACGAACAGCCAGCAAGCCAAGACCAAGTTTACCGATCAAGGAGAACGGGAGAACTCCAGCGCTAGGGGAATACTGCACATAGAATTCATGGCTTTTTTACCATGATTCATTAGTTTTTCAAAGTTGATTTTTTAACTGTTTTTTACTTCTTATGAATTTTTCTTTTTCCCTGTTTCAACCATCTTATCAATCCCTTTTTTAAAAAAAAAATTTATTTTTCATTTTTTAGGGTCATATTTTATCCCTTCATAGTAGTTACCCTTATTTTTGGCATATATATATATAAGTTGTTCTCTCTTTAAAATTTTGAGATACAGTTTCTTCTAACAGATCAAAATATACCCTAAATCACTACTGTATGGCTTTGTTCTAGTCTCCTGTCTGATCACATTCTCTCCCTTTTCTTCTTTGTTTTTTAATCTTCTTCTTTCTTTTTTCAAACAACTTCTTATCTTATCATTCCTTTTATAAAATCTTT
>NW_027409898.1:0-1143 GCF_003265705.2 Callorhinus ursinus | reverse complement strand
ACAGCCAGGACACCCTCAGCTAGTGAGGGGCACTGAGAGCATCCTGGGGAAAGTGATGGCCAGAGTCCATGAGAGAAAATGAGTACGAAACCAAGTCCAGAGGGCCCCAGGCAGGCTGGCAGTCAGGGCTCTGAATCTAGAGTCCGGCTTAGGGGGAAAGGGGCCAAAAGGAGAGATGGTGGAGAGGCAGAGGGATTCAGGAGAAAGAACGTGGATGGGCTGGGGAAGCCTCTGAATCCTTATCACCAGCTGGAAGTTGTGGGGTGGTCTGACAGGGCAGGTCTGTTGGATGAATGGATCGGCAGCATGCCAGACACCCCACTACTGTAGAGTCCCCCTAACTCTGTCAGGAAGAGTACACTTGTCTCCCTGCCACTGAATTCAGGTGAGAGACATCTCTTGACTACTCTAGTGGTCCAGGGCATCCTTGCCGGGGTCCCAGGGCTGGGAGCTGCCATGATGCTTGCTGGAGGCAGGGGGCTTTCCCCCTGGGTGGAGTGCAACCCCACATAGAGGGTGGGGCTATGTGAGTGAGGGGTGGGTGACCGAGGAAGGACAGCTGAGATAGGCCAGGATTACCCAGGAGCAGTGGAAGGGAGCATGCTGCTAGCTGCAGGGAGGGTGAAATTGGAAGGAGAAAGCCCTGGGGCTAATCACCTCAGACTCTGCATATAAAGGGCGGGGCATGGACACGCTTCAAAGCTGTCCAAATGGTGTCCACGGCTCAGACTCCCTTCCTGGGCTCCTGAGGTCGTGGCATAGCAGGGGCGGGGGTCCTGTCCTGTGGCTAGGACGGCTGGCCTGTGTTGGCATCAGTCTGCAGGGTGGGCGGAAAACCTGTGGAGATGGCTTTTTCTTATCCAACTGATAAGAAAGTGTGGGCGCCAGTGCAGGGCAAGGAGCATAAATGGGCTGGGGAAATCTGATAGACCATGTTTCCTAGGAAGGAAGCACCACGGACCATCCTGTTGAGAGCAACCCCACTTCCAAGATGGTGTTTGGACCTGGGGAGGAGACGTCCATGGTGACACCCTCAATAATAGTTTCCCATAGGAATTCTGCAGTTCCGTGAGCAGTTGGAGAACTGGGTTTCATCCATGGAGGTGGAAGGCCCAGGCAGGGGGCAGGCTCCACACTTTGAAT
>NW_027409897.1:761-1143 GCF_003265705.2 Callorhinus ursinus | reverse complement strand
TAACCACTCGGGAAACAAGAGATGTTGTCAAGGATGCAGATAAAGGGGAACACTCTTACACTATTGTTGGGATTGCAAGCTGGTGAAGGCAATCTGGAAAACTTTAAGGAGGTTCTTCAAAAAGTTAATAGCAGAACTACCATATAACCCAGCAATCGCACTACTGGCTATTTACCTCCAAAATACAAAAACACTCAATCAAAGGATTACATGCACGCCTAGGTTTTAGCACCATTATCTACAATCAGCAAATTATGGAAACAGTTCTGTGTCCATTGACTGATGAATGGATAAATAAGATGTGGTATATACACACAAGGGAATATTACTCAGCCATCAAGGAGGATAATTCTTGCCATTTGCAATGACATGCGTAGAGCTA
>NW_027409897.1:0-661 GCF_003265705.2 Callorhinus ursinus | reverse complement strand
TTCACTCTTATGTGGAATATTAAGAAAGAAAACAAGCAATCAAAGAAAAAAGAGAGTAGAACAAAGGAATAGACTTAACTAGAGAACAAATAGATGGTTCCCAGTGGGCAGGTGGGTGGGGGATGGGAGGAAGAGTAAAAGGGTTGAAGAGTACGGTTACCATGATGAGCACTGAGGAAGGTACAGATTTGTCGAATCACTGTACTTTTACTCCTGAAATTAATATGACACTGTATGTTAAATCTACTTCAACAAATGAACAGGAAAGAAAGGGTTATGGCGAACTTTTCAATGCAGGAAAACACCTGTCACAAATGGAGCCCATTACACAGGACAGTGACACTGCTTTCATTTTGTTTTCAAAGTTCGATCTAGGTGTAATTAAAACAATCCGACTTTTCATGTGGCCATATTTTGATCTAGTCCGATTACACCTAAAAAACAGTTAGATTAGAAACCAATAGGAAATGTGAGTTAGAAACTAGTATGTTGCAAAAATCCAGCCCCTCTCTGTTCCTGAATCTTGTATTCCAACCCACAACTAGAGACTGCCTGTTAGTGTTAGGGATGCTGAGCAAACACTGGGGTGCTGTTGAGCCTTGCTCCTGGCAGGCATCAAGTTCAGGCACCTCAGTATCTGTGGGGCCCAGCAGGGTACTGG
>NW_027409896.1:0-1143 GCF_003265705.2 Callorhinus ursinus | reverse complement strand
CGATTCACTTGCCTCTGTGGTCCTCCAAAACAGGTGTGGGCTCGACCTACACACGGTCATGCCAGGGGGAGGGCTCTGCCTCTTCTTACAGGAGGAATGTTGTTTCTATGCTAATGAGTTGGCAGTGGTCCAAGAAATTCTGACCCAATTACAAAAATGAGTACATCGCTGGTGGGAATCACTCCAGCAGACAACTTGGTGGGATACCCTCTCACAATGGTTCCCTTGGTTCGCCCACTTCATTGGCCCCCTGCTATTGCTTCTCCTCATAGTAGCATTTGGTGCTTGTATTCTTAATACCCTTACAAGGTTTATCACTACTCAAATTGCTAAAATCAGACTCCAGTTACTCCTTACTCACTATCGCTGCTTACAAGATGATGATGATGATGCCCTCTAAACTAGGTGTTTAAGGGAGCATCAAGGATGGAATAATAAGGAAAATCTGTGTCCTAAGTTGGCCGACTGAGCCAGTGAGACAGTCCCAGTCCTTTCCCCACAGCTCCTCTGGGTTCTTGTCCCTGCCCCGCTTCACACGCCAAAAGTTCCAAGTATGCAGAAGTAGAAGTGTATAAATTGCCCCCTTTGTTTGTGCTTGGGGCTCAGACCATTGGAGATCACTCTCCTCTGAGCCCACCAGCATTAAATAAACCTCCTATCCTCCTCGATCTCCAGGTACCACTTGGTTCTTCCGTCAAGCCATCAGTCCAGGTTCTGTAACAGAAGTGTGCCATATTGCTGGCGGATCGGTCCTGCCATGCCCCTATGCCCTAAACATGACCCTAGGTGGGCTTCTGAGGTGTCTGTCCCAGAAGGCCTGTCCCAGAGGTCCAGGGACTAGAGACACCTGAGCAAAAACAGAGGACTCAGTCTGCCACTAGAAGGAAAACTAGCCATTTGGAGCTCCGGAAAGCATTCCAAGCAGGAGAAGTCTGCATTCCCATCTCAGTGAAAACCCACATATAACCACCTCCTGTACCCAAACCTTGAGCCTGAACACACCCTGACCCACGCCCTCAACTCAACCCCCAGGAAGCTCGCCACAGCGCCAGCAGTTTGGGCCTGCCGTGCTCCAGGGCCCTACAACTAACTCTAGGATGGACTCTGAGGGGTCTGTCCCCAGAGTCCTGGCTCCAAAGCCCC
>NW_027409895.1:0-1143 GCF_003265705.2 Callorhinus ursinus | reverse complement strand
AATTTCCATTTCGAGTCTTTTGCTACTTAAATAGGAAATAACTTTCTGACTGTTCTGTCAAAAGGACCCAGGGAGGGGAGTTAATAGGAAGCCTTCGGTTTCATTCTCAGTAGGTGGCTCCCATTCTCATTAGCTAAAGTTTTAATTTCCTTAGTAACAAACCCATGGGCTATTAGCTACTGACCTGGCAGGATGGCTGTACTTTATTGTCTTCAGTGCACACTACTCCAAATCATTATTTTAATAGGCTTCCCCTTTTGGTCATGCCTTCCCCCCGTGGCCCTTGTTTCTTCCTCCTCACACCCCAGGTGGCTCCAACAAGCTTCTAGAGATGAAGAAAATCTTGGCAGTTCTTGAGTTCTTTAAGCCCTCCATAATCAATCAGTCTTCATTCTGAACAATTTATCTTGACCAAATCATTGGAAGTCATACATGGAGTATGAAAAAGAAGAGGCAACAGAAGAAAACAAATAGAAATTTAGATACGGTGTCAAAACAGTAACAGCATGGAAAAATACATTGAAAAATCAGAGGACAAAGAAGAAAGGTCGAAAGCAGGGGCTGCGGGGGGACAATTAAAGTAAAGAATCAACCAGTGTGCAGTAAGCAAATTGGAGAGGAGAAAACAAAGAAGAAATACTTAAAAGTGTTAAATAAGTAATATGCTTAAGGTCTCTGAGTTGGGGAGAATAGATTTTTTTTTCTAAGTTCTTTTATCTCTGCAGGTTCTTTATATTATATACATACAACAGTAAAAATAATTATATCAGCTTTACAAACTCTCCCACTGGAAATTTCTGATCTTTAATGACACTCTCGTTTCATATGTGAATAAAGATAAATGGTCAGAAATGGCAGGAGATCATATGAGAAAAAAAGAAAAAGTGCATTTCCTCTAGATTTGAAGTTTTGACTCTCAGTAGTAGGCAGGTAAATACAGAAGCCCCCAAACTCAAAGTATAATTATTTTAGGCAAGAATATTGGAGAAGAGGAGAGGAAGTGGTATTTTCCTTCCCACTGACAAAATAATACTCTTGTAATATAAGAATATATCCATGCTACTCTCAATCCTCTTCACTAAAGATGTGGGGGGAAAAATCTGTTGTCCTATGATATCCATTGCTATTAATGGATGGATAATA
>NW_027409894.1:0-1143 GCF_003265705.2 Callorhinus ursinus | reverse complement strand
GCGGCTAAGGTCGAAAAGGTTGCTACCTGTGTTCTCCTTTAGGATTTTGATGGACTCCTGTCTCACGTTTAGGTCTTTCAAGCATTTGGAGTCTATTTTTGTGTGTGGTGTAAGGAAATGGTCCAGTTTCATTCTTCTGCATGTGGCTGTCCAATTTTCCCAACACCATTTGTTGAAGAGACTGTCTTTTTGCCATTGGACATTCTTTCCTGTTTTGTCAAAAATAAGTTGACCATAGAGTTGAGGGTCCATTTCTGGGCTCTCGATTCTGTTCCATTGATCTATGTGTCTGTTTTTGTGCCAGTACCAAACTGTCTTGATGATGACAGCTTTGTAATAGAGCTGGAAGTCCGGAATTGTGATGCCGCCAGCTTTGCTTTTCTTTTTCAGTATTCCTCTGGCTATTCTGGGTCTCTTCTGGTTCCATGCAAATTCTAGGATTATTTGTTCCATTTCTTTGAAAAAAGTGGATGGTATTTTGATGGGGATTGCATTGAATGTGTAGATTGCTCTAGGTAGCATTGACATCTTCACAATGTTGATTCTCCCAATCCATGAGCATGGAATGTTTTTCCATTTCTTTGTGTCTTCCTCAATTTCTTTCATGAGTATTTTATAGTTTTCTGAGTACAGATCCTTTGCCTCTTTGGTTAGATTTATTCCTAGGTATCTAATGGTTTTGGGTGCAATTGTAAATGGGATAGACTCCTTGATTTGTCTCTCTTCTGTCTTGTTGTTGGTGTATAGGAATGCCACTGATTTCTGTGCATTGATTTTATATCCTGCTACTTTACTGAATTCCTGTATGAGTTCTAGCAGTTTTGGGGTGGAGTCTTTTGGGTTTTCCACATACAGTATCATATCATCTGCAAAGAGTGAGAGTTTGACTTCCTCTTTGCCGATTTGGATGCCTTTGATTTCTTTTTGTTGTCTGATTGCTGTGGCTAGGACTTCTAATACTATGTTGAATAGCAGTGGTGAGAGTGGACATCCCTGCCGCGTTCCTGACCTTAGGGGAAAAGCTCTCAGTCTTTCCCCATTGAGAATGATATTCGCTGTAGGTTTTTCATAGATGGCTTTTATGATATTGAGGTATGTACCCTCTATCCCTATACTCTGAAGAGTTTTGATCAAGAAAGGATG
>NW_027409893.1:605-1144 GCF_003265705.2 Callorhinus ursinus | reverse complement strand
ACAGAGGAAGACAGAAAGCCATTGCAGTGCTGTGACCCCATGGGACTATATTTCAGTGGGTCATCCTGGCTACAGTGTTGAGAACAGTTGACAGAGGGTTGAGGATGGGCAGGGGAGGTCCATGATGAAGCATTTCCAGGAACTCAGGCAAGAGATGTCCTCTAGTGTGGACCGGACAAGTGGCCTTGGAAGCAGTGGTCAGTCCTATTCTGGGTACTTTTAAGATGGTGCTCACCAGATTTGCTGATGGTTTAGATACTGGGAATGGGACAAAGGATGAATTGGGGTAACTCCCAGGTGTGGCTGGTTTTCCTGAGTGAGGGGAAGGAGGAGGTTTCTGGGGGTAGGAGGTCGTCTGTGTTCCGCATGCTCGGGAAGGTGCCTTTCATGATGGATCTGCTGATGTGCATGTCCAGGAGATCATTTAACATCTACTCCCTCGGCAACTTTCAAGTACAAGTATCCCCCACTTTTTAAAATTTCACGGTACACATGGCTTTTTCTTTTTTTTAAAGATCTGTGTCATTACCCAGCTTCAG
>NW_027409893.1:0-505 GCF_003265705.2 Callorhinus ursinus | reverse complement strand
CATTAGGAAGTTGTGTCCTGAGGCCTAGGAAAAGCCAAAGAGAAGTCGTTTTTGAAGTCTGAGCATGCTATTTTTTTTGTATAAATGAATGGTAATTCCTCCTTTGGTCTAAACCATTCCTGCTGTGATTGGTTTCCTTCCTAGGAAAGAAGGAAACTGTACTTTCAAATAGCGGGGGAACCTGTACCCCATCCTGCAAGGTTAGCTTTAGTCTCCATGCTGCACAGAACGTTCCATGACTTATGCATTTTATCACTCAAACATTGTGCCTTCTTTTTAAAGATTTTATTTATTCATTTGAGAGAGAGAGGGAGAATGAGAGATAGAGAGCATGAGAGGGAAGAGGGTCAGAGGCAGAAGCAGACTCCCTGCCAAGCAGGGAGTCCGATGTGGGACTCGATCCCGGGACTCCAGGATCATGACCTGAGCCGAAGGCAGTCGCTTAACGAACTGAGCCACCCAGGCGCCCAAACATTGTCCCTTTGACCACCTTCCCCCATTGCAA
>NW_027409892.1:0-1144 GCF_003265705.2 Callorhinus ursinus | reverse complement strand
GGTGGAAAACCATTTACCATGCTAATGGACACCAAAAGAAACCTGGGGTGGCAATTCTTATATCAGACAAATTAGATTTTAAAACAAAGACTGTAATAATAGATGAGGAACGACACTATATCCTACTTAAAGGGTCTATCCAACAAGAAGACCTAACAATTGTAAATATCTATGCCCCTAACATGGGAGCAGCCAATTATATAAGGCAATTAAACGAAAACAAAGAAACACACTGACAACAATACAATAATAGTGGGGGACTTTAACAACCCCCTGACTGAAATGGACAGATCATCTAAGCAAAAGATCAACAAGGAAATAAAGACTTTCAATGAAACACTGGACCAAATGGACTTCACAGACATATTCAGAACATTCCAACCCAAAGCAACAGAATACAAATTCTTCTCTAGTGCCCATGGAACATTCTCCAGAATTGATCACATACCAGGTCACAAAACAGGTCTCAACTGGTACCAAAAGATTGGGATTATTCCCTGCATATTTTCAGACCACAATGCTTTGAAACTAGAACTCAGTCACAAGAGGAAAGTCAGAAAGAACTCAAATACATGGAGGCTAAAGAGCATCCTACTAAAGAATGAATGGGTCAACCAGGAAATTAAAGAAGAATTAAAAAAATTCATGGAAACCAATGAAAATGAAAACACAACTGTTCAAAATCTTTGGGATACAACAAAGGCAGTCCTGAGAGGAAAGTATATAGCAATACAAGCCTTTCTCAAGAAACAAGAAAGGTCTCAAATACACAACCTAACCCTATACCTAAAGGAGCTGGAGAAAGAACAGCAAATAAAGCCTAAACCCAGCAGGAGAAGAGAAATATAAAGATCAGAGCAGAAATCAATGAACTAGAAACCAAAAGAACAGTAGAACGGATCAACGAAACTAGGAGCTGGTTCTTTGAAAGAATTAACAAGATTGATAAACTCCTGGCCAGACTTATCAAAAAGAAAAGAGAAATGACCCAAATCAACAAAATCATGAATGAAAGAGGAGAGATCACAACCAACACCAAAGAAATACAAACAATTATAAGAACATATTATGAGCAACTCTATGCCAGCAAATTAGATAACCTGGAAGAAATGGGTGCATTCCTAGAGATGTATCAACTACCAAA
>NW_027409891.1:0-1144 GCF_003265705.2 Callorhinus ursinus | reverse complement strand
TGGTGACCCTCAAAGCAAACTCTCCTAGTTTGGGAATAGTGGCACCACAAGGATAAATAATCATTTATTCCAAGCCCGTGACACATCAACTCAAGTGCTAGTCAAGCAGCTGTGACTTGCTCAGCACTATACCATGGCAATGGGAAACAGTAAATGCCACCTTTGGCTCCTAAGAACTAAAATACTGACAGGAGAGTAGCTGGAGCATGACCACAGGAAACCAAGAGTCAATGACATACTGTTTACATGTGACACAATGTTACAGTTGTTCATAAACAAAAGGTCAGAGAAGGAATAACGACAGTATAAAATAACAAGAAACTATTTTTTGCCTATCAGTTTGGCCAAGATTGAGGGGGAAGAAGTTCTCATGCCACTGGCAAGTTGGCAAGAATGTAAGGAAATTAACATTTTTATACACTGTCAGATCCAACCTTTTGGGGGTGACAGTTGAGTCATATGTGTCAAAATTCTTAATACTCACACTTTTTGATCAATCTTAACCCTAAGATTTGGCCTCAGTATTTAACAAGACAAGTGCGCCAAGATGGGAGTTCAAGGAGGCTCATGACAGCATTTTATAAAATAGTGGAAAACTGTAAGTGAACTAAATGGAATCTGGCTGAAGAAATTATGGTGTATTCACCATGATGAATACTATGCAGTCACCTAAAAATGATGGTGTATTCTACATTTATTGACATAGAACGATGTGTGACATGATGTTAAGTGAAAAAGTAGCTGACAACATTGCACATATAGTATAGATACTTATATTTATAAAAAAGGAATTATATTTCCATATCCATATGTATTCACAGGTACAGAAATGGGAATGAAAAGGCGTTCACCAAAATGTAACAGTAGTTTCCTCCAGGGGTTTTTTGGAGAGAACTGTATTTTCTGATTTATAATTTTGCAGTATCTTTGGAGTTTTTAAATGATGAGCATATATTAGTTTCATAATCAGAAAAAGAATAAGGCTGCAAAAAAAGTAAAATAATAGTGGCCAATGTTTCAGTTACTGTACATGTTAAGAACCCAAAGAAATGAAAGAAATAGGAAGAAACTGAAGAGAACTTTTCAGTAGAGATGACTATTATTCTTAATAGCTCCAAAGTATTTTTTTAATTAGGACAGATCC
>NW_027409890.1:0-1144 GCF_003265705.2 Callorhinus ursinus | reverse complement strand
TTATTTTGGGGTGATGAAATGTTCTGGAACTAGAAAGTGGTGGTGTTTGCACAACAGACCAGAACACATCACTTAGACTTTACCTTGCAGTGTATTCTGTGAAACAGTGTCTGTGCCTCGTTTCCTTGTGAGGAGGCTCAGGAGCCTTGACCTCCCCTTCTGCTTTCATCAGTTCTGCTGCCATCGCTGTTGTGGCGGGTCTGAGGGTTCTCCTGGCAGGTGGTTCCTGCATCACGTGACTGGAGCTGGCATCCCTTGCCTGCAGGCAGATGGGTGTACTTACAATAAAGGAGAGGGAGCGGGGCGGCGGGGGGAGGGCACCTGAGAGAATCAGGGCTGCTCTGTTCCCACCCCCTTGCCCAGTAATCCTTTTGGCTTTCACTACCTGTTTTCCCCCTTGTGTGACAGAATGAGTGAGAATGGAAGAGGAAGGTAGGTCTGGGTTCAAATTCCGAACTCAAGATTAACTTAAGATCAGAAGAGATTGAGAAAGATTTGTTTTCTCCGTGTGTGAAGGAGAGCTGCCACTTACTCTGTCATGCTGTTGTGTGGATTAAATCACATCTGCAAAACAATCCAGGGCTGGTGCTCGTGCACAGTATGTGGGAATTTGGGGTCGCCTCCCTTCTCTCCACCGTCTTTCCTTGCCTTGCCCCCTCCACCAAAAAGGAGGAAATGGAAGGAGAGTCCTGCTGAACAAAGAGAAAAAAGGGGAAGAGCTCAGACAAGTTTTTTTTTTTTAAGATTTTATTTATCCATTTGAGAGAGAGAGAGAATGAGAGATAGAGAGCACGAGAGGGAAGAGGGTCAGAGGGAGAAGCAGACTCCCCGCCAAGCAGGGAGCCCAATGGGGGACTCGATCCCAGGACTCCAGGATCATGACCCGAGCCGAAGGCAGCCGCCCAACAAACGGAGCCACCCAGGCGCCCTCAGACAAGTTTTTAAGTGTAATGATTGGCAGCACTACCTGGCCACTTGAAACAGGGATCTCTGCAGCTGGTTCAGCACCTATGTCAAAATGGAAAGCCTGTCCCTTGGCCGTTCTCACCTCCCGTTAGACCCACGTTGGCTTTCTCCTTTGCTCCTTTGTTCTGTTCTCTGTTTGTATCTACTTGTGCCCCCAAATTAACTTTGCAACCAAAAA
>NW_027409889.1:0-1144 GCF_003265705.2 Callorhinus ursinus | reverse complement strand
AAACCATTCTGAACACCTACGAACTCAACAGGAGATCAAAGAGGAGAGTAGCAACAAGTATCTGAACAGAGAAGCGACCACTTACTGGAAGGTAGGACGTGCGGAGAAGTGAATCCGAAGCGATATTCGGGAGGATAGACGGCGGGGGAGGGGCCTCCGCCGGCCGCTTCTGGCAAGTGCTAGAGCCGCAGAGCACAAAATCGGACCTTTTAGAAGTCGGCTCCGCTGAGGGACGTCGCTCCAGTGGCAGAGCCGGGGTGGAACACTCACGGGACTGTAGGGACTCAGGACCCTCGGTGTCACAGAAAGACCGGGGGAGCCTAAGTGCGCCAGAGCTCCCAGGGATCGGAGCGGGGAAGCCGGCTGCAGAGACGGAGCAGAGTCGCGGCCTCTCAGCTTGGAGTTGCCATAAACTGTGATCCGCGGCCCAGTCGGGCCACTGCTCCTCCAGCAGGGACCCAACAGGTGGCAGATTCTGGGAGACTCCCCTTCCTTCCCGGGGAGGAGCGGCGCGGGAACGCACCGCAGGGATCTGCTGGGTTTGGAGACTCCACACGGGGTCGGGTGACAGAGATACAAACGCTCGGTCACAGGCTGGGTGAGCACGGAGAACGGCCAGAGACCAGGGACAAGGGAGTGACTGCTTTTCTCTGGGGGCACACTGAGGAGCGGGGCCCCGATTTCTGAGCTCCTCCGGGTGGAGATTGGGAGGCCACCATTTTTGCCCAGGTCCTCCAAGGATGTACGGAGAGCTTGCAGGGATCAAAAGCTCCTGAGATCAAACCCGAGCAGCTTGCTTAGCCCGGACTGACAAGGGCGGGGCAATTCAGCCTCCGGCAAAGACATTTGGAAACCACAGCAACACGCCCCTCCCCCAGAAGATCAGCACGAACAGCCAGCAAGCCAAGACCAAGTTCACTGATCAAGGAGAATGGGAGAACTCCAGCGCTAGGGGAATACTGCACATAGAATTCATGGCTTTTTTTTACCATGATTCATTATTTCATCAGAGTTAATTTTTGTTAACTGTTTTTTATTCATTTTCTTTTTCCCTTTTTCAACCAACATCTTATCAATCTCTTTTTTTAAAAAAAAAACATTTTTATTTTTCATTTTTAGAGTCATATTTTATCCCGTCATAGTA
>NW_027409888.1:0-1144 GCF_003265705.2 Callorhinus ursinus | reverse complement strand
TGTTGTGGCTGTTAAGTTTTGATGAACTTCAGAAAGGGGTTCTTCTCTGTTCTCCACGCCACCAGTGGTTCCTATCCTAAAAAATAATCATTCTTTTTGCCTGGATATCATCAACTTTGCTGCTTACAGCTTGTCTGATTTAATTGAATTATAAATACAAAATGCCTAGTAACCATCAGAATTCTAAAACCCATTGTTTGAAATGTACTCCATTTAATGTATAGCCATTTGGGTAAAAGACATTTAGTAAAACAATGTTTCTAACATTTTTTTATAAGTGTACCAAGGCTCTGGGTGCCTGGGTAGCTCAGTTGGGTAAGTGTGTCACTCTTGATTTTGGCTCAGGTCATGTGACATGGAGCCCTACATTGGGATAAAAGCTGAGTGTGGAATCTACTTACAATTCATTCTCCCTTTCCTTCTTCCCCTCCCCCCACCACCCTAAAAAACAAAAAAAAAATGAAGTGTACAAATGCTTATATTCCCATATGGAATGCAAAAAAACTCATTTAAAAGAGATGCCAGTTCCTTTGCATATAATCATATGTTGTTATCAGCATTACGCACCTATACATTTTCATTAAGTAATCCAGGATGAGGTTCCATGGCCTGGTCACCTGTTTTATTTGTACAACACTTCCTTTAATTAAACCTAGTCCAGGAAAACTGTGTTTCTGTTTCCACATATTCAATAACCATGTACTGATACATTCAATAACCATGTTATAATAACACTGTTTAAAAAAAAAGTGTCAAGAAGGTGATATAAATTCACACTAATTGGCTTTCGATCCAGCTCTCTTTGATTTTGAGTCCTATTAATAGTACTTGTTTAAGGGGCCTGATAAAACCAGAAACGCCTTCACTCTTTCCATGCTGGGAACACGTTGAAATTTAGTCATTGAAATGAGAATCTTTCATAATGAGCAGCACTGGACAGGACTGGGGTTACAGGGCAGTGACAGAAACACTTTTCCTTCACCAGAAATGCTATCTCTGCTCAGGGAAGTACAGGGAGAGGAGTTCTCATGCACCCACCGGGTCCCAATCGAATTTCATACCTTTGGGGGGCAGGCATGCCAAGGGGTCCCCTGAGGTGTGCTGTAGAAACACTCCACAAGGCTGTAGCATCTTGAGCATAAAC
>NW_027409887.1:0-1144 GCF_003265705.2 Callorhinus ursinus | reverse complement strand
TTCTCTCCGGTCATGAGCTTGTGCTCCCACTTTAATCCCACGATGTCTACTGCTCACCCCCCTGCTTGTTGGAGGGCTTTGGATAAATGTCTGTTCTTTGGACCCAGATTTTAGACACTCATCCCCCACAAATTCCACATGAGGCCACGAGCGTTGTCAGGGCAGGAGAGATGGAAGAACCCCTCATCAGAGGACTCAACCATTTATAGCAATGTCCTGTGTATAAGAATCTTTACTCTAATTGAAGTTTTAAGGCTGATTTAAAATAGATTAAGTAGAGGCGCCTGGGTAGCTCAGTCGTTAAGCGTCTCCCTTCGGCTCAGGTCATGATCCCAGGGTCCTGGGATGGAGACCCGCGTCAGGTTCTCTGCTCCATGGGAAGCCTGCTTCTCCCTCTCCCACTCTCCCTACTTGTGTTCCCTATTTCGCTGTGTGTCCCTGTTAAATAAATGAATAAAATCTTCAAAAAATAGAAAAAATAAATAAATGAATAAATGAATAAATAAAATATATAAAGTATATAAGAGAGTCAACTATGTAAGCATTTGTCAGTCGAAATTTCAAGGAACCTTTGAACTTGGAAAAGTGAGCAGGAGCAGAAGACACATGTCCCTGACAGTGTTCTGTTCCCATGGCAGAGACAAGCCTCGAACTTCCTTGCAGTGCAGGCTGAGGAAACCTCACAGGAGAATCTAAACCCACACCAACAACAACGGTCAAACTGGAAGGTAGGTCTATGTAGAATTACTATGAGGTGTGAAGCACCTTGGTACTCGGAGAACTTTAAGCCTTTTATTTGGTTCAAAATGATGGTAGACTGCTTAAGACCCCAAACTCCTGGAAGAGGCAAACTCCAATGTCAGGTAATCCTGAAATACCTGTTAATGTAAGCGGTGTGCAATACGCCATGTATTTAACCATCCGGACGTCATTCTGACCTGGAAACAACTTGTCAGCCTGAACACCACAGAGGGCTCCTCTTCATTCTACTGCCCGGGGCAGTGAGTGACATCATTCTTGATCCAATTGCAAAAGTCTGGAGCTCATTCCAGGAGCCCTGGGAGGTGTCAGATGGGGGGGACGACTTGTTGTCTCCACCCAGCAGGTGGCGCTGTGGGACTGGGCCTGTGAGGAGGGGCTTCTG
>NW_027409886.1:392-1145 GCF_003265705.2 Callorhinus ursinus | reverse complement strand
GGCACTGAGAATGAATACAAAGAGAAATCCCAGCAGCTGCTACCCATTAAGGAATTTAGACCAGCATACTAGAGGTAAGACAGCTGTATTTAACTATAACAAAAGTGATGGGTGTTAACACAGAGTAATTATTCTCAAACTTAAGGGTACATCAAAATCACTTGGAAGGCTTGTTAAAATACTGATTGTGTTTGCTGATTTGATAGGTCTGGAATGAGGCCTGAAGGTTTGTTTCTTACAAGTTCCCAGGTGATGCTGATGCTACTGGTGTGGGGAACCATGGTTTCACTTTAAAAAATGCTACAGAAGTGTGTGAACAACAGTAGGCATTCTGAGAGTAGCTGGATTAAATCTGCCCAGGGAAGGGGGTGATGATGAGGGACAGCATCTTATCAATAGGGCTGAAAATCTGGATTAGAGTGGGCAAGAACATTCCAAGCTAAGGAAATGAAAGTACCTGAATTAAGGCCATGTTTGCCAAGTGTGACTGGTTTTGTTTGTTTGTTTCTAATTTTTTTAATCAAAGTAGACATCATTTTAAAAGTGAAACAGTATATAAGGGCATACAAGAAAAAATGGTGGTCTCCCCACCACGTCCCATTCCCCAGTCCTGTTCTTCAGCTATAACCACTTTCTACTCCTCCTTTAGCTACTTTTTCTTATAATTACCTTAATGTTTCCAATACAAATACAGCTTTTTTAATTTATTGAGTTTAGATATTATTTTTTGACTTCTTGTCATTTTAGATGAGA
>NW_027409886.1:0-292 GCF_003265705.2 Callorhinus ursinus | reverse complement strand
GGCACTGAGAATGAATACAAAGAGAAATCCCAGCAGCTGCTACCCATTAAGGAATTTAGACCAGCATACTAGAGGTAAGACAGCTGTATTTAACTATAACAAAAGTGATGGGTGTTAACACAGAGTAATTATTCTCAAACTTAAGGGTACATCAAAATCACTTGGAAGGCTTGTTAAAATACTGATTGTGTTTGCTGATTTGATAGGTCTGGAATGAGGCCTGAAGGTTTGTTTCTTACAAGTTCCCAGGTGATGCTGATGCTACTGGTGTGGGGAACCATGGTTTCACTTT
>NW_027409885.1:0-1145 GCF_003265705.2 Callorhinus ursinus | reverse complement strand
ATTTGGAACTTAGGAAAGTGTTCAGAGCAGGAGTACACGGCATGCACATTAAAGCGCACCTGCACTTTCATTGGCCCCCTTGCCGCAAACCATGAGCTTCACACTCATCCCAACACATGGCCTCAACTCAGAACCCCGGGATGCTAGCCATAGTGCCCGTAGATTCAGCCTGCCAAGCCCCTAAGGCCCTACCATAACCTAGGTTTGTTCTCAGGAGTCGGTCCTCAGAGGCCTGTTTCCAAAGCCCCAGGAATTGGGACCACCTGAGAAGAACCAGAAGACTCACCCTACACCCAGAAGGAAACCTCAAAGTTTGGACTCCAGAAAGCATTCATGGCAAGAGAAACCCGCATGTCCATCCCATCAATCTCCATTCAGTGGTCGGGCCTAAAATCCTGGGCCTGGCACTCACCCTGACCCATGCCCACAACTCGGCTCCCTGGGAAGCTCACCACTGTGTTGGTAGATAGGGCCTGCCAGGCACATAAGCCCTAACCTTAAACCTATTTTGGCTTGTGGAGGGTCTGTCCCCAGAGGCCTTCCTCTAAACTCCAGGGATTGGGGACAACTGAGCAATACCAGAGGACTCCGACTGACACACAGAAGGAAACCTCGCCATTGGGAACTCCGGATGCCCATCCTAGAGAACCTCCAATTTCAGCGGCCCCCTGGCCAAAATCCCTGGCATGACATTCATCCTGATCCACGCCCTCAACTCAGTCCCCTGGAGAGCCTGCCACAGTGCTAACAGATCGGGCCTGTCCTGCCCGAAGTCCTGAACCCTAACCCTGGTTTCGGTTCTGATGGGTTTTTCCCCAGAGTTCTGGCTACAAAGCTCTGGGCAATGGGGACACCTCAATTATAGGAGAGAACTCAGGCTGCCACCGAGAAGGATCCTGGGTCATTTGAAACTACAGAAAGGTCTTTGACCTGGAGAAATCTGCACGCCTATCCCAGCAAACCCCCACATTCCGCTGTACCTGAACAAGAACACTTGACCGTTCAGTATGCATTTATGATAAAAACTCTATACCATCTGGGTAGAGGGAACATACCTCAAGATAACAAAGTTCATATATGAAAAGCTCACAGCTGACCTCATACCCAAGGGTGAAAAGCTGAAAACATTTCCACTAAGATCAAAA
>NW_027409884.1:0-1145 GCF_003265705.2 Callorhinus ursinus | reverse complement strand
GCCGGGATCATCTTCAGGCTGAGGAGGAAGGTGAGGGGAGCAGAGGGTACTGAGGAGGTTCGGCTCAGGCAGGAGAGGGCAAAGCCACAATTTTGGGGGGAAAGTGGGTCAGGTTCAGGCTCACAGGGAGAGACCTTGAGGCCATTATGGCATGTGAAATAAGCCAGTCCCTAAAGGACCGACACCGGAGGACCCCACTTGTGAGGGATGGACAGCACTCCCATTCACAGAGGTGGAAGGAGCTTCTGGGTGCCAGGGCTGGGGAAGGGGAATGGGGGGTTAGGGTCTCGTGGGTAAAAGTTCATTTTGGGATGATGAAAATATGGCAATGGATGGAGATGGCAGGTGCAGAACAGTGAATGTACTTATTGCCACTGAATTGTACGTTGAAATGTGCTTCACACTATCAGTTGTATGTCCATTATACCAATAGGAAAATAATGAGTCAGGAGGATGGGGCCATCATGAGTCCCTGGAGGGCCCAGGAGCAGGGAGCTTGTATCTTAGTTCTCGCTCTCACGCTCTGCCTCTTGTTGGTGACTGAGGTCACAGTAGGCACTCAGTAAATGCTTGCTAAGACACAGTGCAAGCAGATGGTCCAGAGAGAGTGCACAAGTTCAAACCCACTGGTGCGCACTGAGGAATCCCAAGAGGACGTGCATCTAGACGGAGGGAGTGCACACATTTCACAAACACCGGCGCAGAAATAGCCATTAAAACCAAGGCAGGAACCAAAAATAACCCAGAGGGCTCCGTGCTCCTGGAGGCCAAGCTAGTGTCCATGGCCAAGGCCTCTGGTGGGCAGGGGACTGTGGGTCTGAGAGGTAGCTCAGTGCACCCCTGAACCTGAAGCCCCATGGCCACGGTGAGGTGTAAGGACTGGGAGGGAAGACCTGGCCAGGGCCCATTCTGGCTCCATGGCTGCTGCAGGGCTGCTCCCAGCCCCACCAGTCGGTGTCTGTTTAGAACCAGGGAGAAAAATTTTCCCTCATTTGTTCTCTTTAAAGATGGTTGCTCAGCATTGACACAGAAAAACATCCAACATAAAACTAGAGCCGTTCACAGCTGCAAATGGCCCAGAAGTGATCAAAATGTGGTGACCACAAAGAGAGGAACTTATGCCCCCAGGCAGGCCTCCTGTGCGC
>NW_027409883.1:0-1145 GCF_003265705.2 Callorhinus ursinus | reverse complement strand
ACATTCAGGGTAACTATTGAAAGGTATGAATTTAGTGCCATTGTATTACCTGTAAGGTGACTGTTAACTGTCTGTTGTCTGTGTTCGTTTCTGCTCTTTGCTGCTTTTAGGTTCTCTCTTTGCTTAGAGGACCCCTCTCAATATTTCTTGGAGGGCTGGTTTCGTGTTTGCAAATTCCTTTAGTTTTTGTTTGTTCTGGAAGCTTTTTATCTCTCCTTCTATTTTCAGTGATAGCCTAGCTGGATATAGTATTCTTGGCTGCATATTTTTCTCGTTTAGTGCTCTGAAGATATCTTGCCAGTCCTTTCTGGCCTGCCACGTCTCTGTGGATAGGTCTGTTGCCAATCTAATGTTTCTACCATTGTAGGTTACATATCTCTTCTCCCGAGCTGCTTTCAGGATTTTCTCTTTGTCTCTGAGACTCGTAAGTTTTACTATTAGATGTCGGGGTGTTGACCTATTTTTATTGATTTTGAGAGGGGTTCTCTGTGCCTCCTGGATTTTAATGCCTGTTTCCTTCCTCACATTAGGGAAGTTTTCTGCTATAATTTGCTCCAATATACCTTCTGCCCCCCTCTCTCTCTCTTCTTCTTCTTCTGGGATCCCAATTATTCTAATGTTGTTTCGTCTTATCGTATCACTTATCTCTCGAATTCTGCCCTCGTGATCCTGTAGTTGTTTCTCTCTCTTTTTCTCAGCCTCTTTATTTTCCATCATTTGGTCTTCTATATCGCTGATTCTCTCTTCTGCCTCATTTATCCTAGCAGTTAGTGCCCCCATTTTGGATTGCACCTCATCAATAGCCTTTTTGATTTCGATTTGGTTAGATTTTAGTTCTTTTATTTCTCCAGAAAGGGTTTCTCTAATAACTTCCACGCTTTTTTCAAGCCCAGCTAGTATCTTTAAAGTCATGATTCTGAACTCTAGGTCCGACATCATACTAATGTCTGTATTGAGTAGGTCCCTGGCTGATGGTAGTACCTCTTGTTCTTTTTGCTGAGGTGATTTCTTTCGTCTTGTCATTTTGTCCAGAGGAGAATAGATGAATGAGAGAACGAAATGCTAACAGGTTTACAACGTCCCCAGCAAATATACTGTATCAAATCAGAAAAGACCTGAAACCAGGGGAAAAGAAAGGGAAAGAA
>NW_027409882.1:0-1175 GCF_003265705.2 Callorhinus ursinus | reverse complement strand
TAGTTAAGTTTTGGGGGAGTCAAAAGTTATAACACAGGTTTTTGATCTTGAGAGTCACCATCCTTACCCCACATTGGTCAAGGGTCAACCTGTATCTCTATTTACAGAGGACATGCTCCTAAAGATAGAAAAACCTCAAATCATCCACACACAAAAATATTAGAGTCCATAGACTCATTCCGTAAAGTTGCAGGGTACCATATATACAAAATCAGTTGTGTTTCTATGCACTAGTAATGAACAATCTGAGAAGGAAATATAGAAAGCAATTCCATTTACAATGGCACACAAAACAGTAAAAGTGTCAGGTGTAAATTCATTCAAGGAGAGCAAGACTTGTTCACTGAAAAGCATAAGAAGCAATGCTTCTGCGAGAGATGAAAGACCAAATGGGGGAAAAAAAGAACAACTGTATGCATGCATTGGAAGATTTAATGTAGTTCATATCTCAATACTATGCAAATAGATCTATAGATTCAATACAATTCTATCAAAAATTTTTCTTCTGCATTTTCTAAATTCTGTCAATCCCTTGTAGTACATTTCCTTTCAGACATTGTAGTTTTCATCTCTTAAAAATAGAGAGGGTCTTGTTTATATTTTCTATTTATCGGTTTAAAATTTACAACTGATGGAAAACTTATACTAAAAGGTTTCATATCCTTCTCTGGCGGTTCTCACATTTGTCAGCTCTGGGTTATTTTCAGATGACTGATCTGGCTCCTTATTCGGAGTTATTTCAACTGCAAGAGCTCCAGGTCCTGTTCCCTCTACTGCTTTCAAATGATTGCCCCCTAACTTGGTGGCCTTTCCTCCCATGGAGGCCCTGAGCAGGACTTCACTGCATGCCACACCAGGGACCCTGCACAGCTCTGGTTAGGTGACTTTCCTCAGACCAGGTGGTTTATCCCACATCACCTTTCCCTTTTATTCCCCAGGAATCCCATTTTGGCTGGTAAAATACCTGGCRGTTTCTATTTTTTAGGTTAACCAGGCAGTGTGTCTCTTTGCCCGTTCCAGCTCCTAGAGGCCCCTCCTCCATGCTCAGCCCCAGCCCCAGCCCCAGCAGGCAGAGTCCTCCTCACACAGCCTCCTTCTGACCTCCTTCTCTGTCTCTTTGTGTTTTAAGACCCCCTTGTCATTGCAGGGCCCCGCCTGGATAATCCAGGATCATC
>NW_027409881.1:0-1146 GCF_003265705.2 Callorhinus ursinus | reverse complement strand
TTAAGCGTCTGCCTTCGGCTCAGGTCATGATCTCAGGGTCCTGGGATCGAGTCCCACATCGGGCTCCTTGCTCCGCGGGAAGCCTGCTTCTCCCTCTCCCACTCCCCCTGCTTGTGTTCCTGCTCTCGCTGTCTCTCTCTGTCAAATAAATAAATAAAATCTTAAAAAAAAATAAAATAAAATAAAATTTTGAGATACAGTTTCTTCTAACATATCAAAATATACCCTAAATCTCTAGTGTATGGCTTTATTCTAGTCTCCTGCCTGATCACATTCTCTCCCCTTTTTTTCTTTCTTTCCTTCCTCTTTTTTTAAATCCTCTTCTTTCTTTTTTCAAACATACTTATCAATTCATTTTTTAAATTTTTTTATAATTTTCATCTTTAGTCATATTCCATCCCTTCATTGTATCAACCCTTATTTTGTACATATATCTCTTTCTTTCTTTAAAATTTCAGGAGACACCTTCTTCTAAGAGACCAAAATAGACCCAAAATCAGGTGTGTGGCACTGATCTATGCACCAGCCTGATCATATTGGATCTTATTCTGTTTTTTTTGTTTTGTTCTGTTTTTGTTGGTTTTTATCTTTTTCTTCTTTTTTTTCCTTTTTTTCTTTCTTTCCCTTCTTTTTCCCCTGGTTTCAGGTCTTTTCTGATTTGATTAGAGTATATTTGCTGGGGATGTTGTTAACCTGTTAGCATTTTGTTCTCTCATTCATCTATTCTCCTCTGGACAAAATGACAAGATGAAAAAAATCACCTCAACAAAAAGAACAAGAGGTAGTATGCTCTGCCAGGGACCTACTCGATATGGACATTAGTGCGATGTCAGACCTAGAGTTCAGAATCACGACGTTAAAGATACTACCTGGGCTTGTAAAAAGCATGGAAATTATTAGAAAAACCCTTTCTGGAGAAACAAAAGAACTAAAATCTAATCAAGTCGAAATCAAAAAGGCTACTAATGAGGTGCAATCAAAAATGGGGGCACTAACTGCTAGGATAAATGAGGCAGAAAAGAGAATCAGTGATATAGAAGACCCAATGATGGAAAATAAAGAAGCTCAGAAAAAGAGAGATAAACAACTACTATATCACGAGGGCAGAATTCGAGAGATAAGCGATATGATAAGATGAAACAGCAT
>NW_027409880.1:0-1146 GCF_003265705.2 Callorhinus ursinus | reverse complement strand
TCAGTGACTCCCAACAGAATGAAAAAAAAGAACTGAGCAATGCAATCATTAAAAGAAATGGTTTTATCTCCTGTAATCAGGGTGCCCAGGAACTTGGGTACGCTGAAAGTCGTGAATGAAACCTCTAGCAAGGAGAAGTTTCTCAGGAAGAAATACACGGGGGTCTGGAGGTGAGGATCCAGCAGGGTAAGGATGATAATGGTCAGGTTCCCAGTGATGCTGAGCATGTAGGTGATGAGCAGAAAGACAAAGATCACCCCCTGAAGCTGTGGGTCATCTGACAATCCCAGGAGGATAAATTCTGTTAGTTCTGTGTGGTTTCTCATTCTTCAGTCACTTATTTGTTGTTCTCCTACCAGATCTCTAGGAGAAAACACAAGGAACAAACTCGAAGAGTGAATTAGCAAAGGTCGAAGTGTGGAGCCAGAATTTGGCTGAAAAACTATGTGTTTTCATCTATAGCCGAGATTTTATGAACCTTCAACAGATTCTTCCCGGCCCACCACACATCTGTGCTGAAATCGCCTGTGAATACTCCACTACATTGTGCATGTCTGAAAGTTAGGACAGAGTCTGAACTTCAAAGCCTTTGCAACACAGTCCAGTGCTGGAAGTGTCATAGGAGGCTTAAAATAAACACTTGTCTAATTAATTAATTAAGTCATGCTGAGTTTGTTCTTGCATCACAAACACCCACCGGGTGACGTTCTCTATTATATTAATATATATAGAAAGGTTAATGTGAGCATCACCGAAAAGGAGTACTTAAAGGCCAATTTTCAAGGATCGGTGAATACAAGCCTAAAGAAAGTCTACCAAGAGATGGTCCAATATCACAGACTTGGGGGAGGTATACTACACTATTTATGTAAAAATGTTAATGAAAATCAATGAACTGTATTCATTTGCCAACATCAACTAAGCCTGATGGATGCTATTCATTCATTCATTCATTCAGCAGCTTTTGGGGAGAAAAACCTCAGTGTTTAACAAGGTGCATATGATTCCTCAAGCCTGAAGCCATCCCAAGGATGTACTCATGCAGAGTACGAAGGATGTCTCTAAGCATTTAACCCATCTTTTTATTTCTGAATGCAGATCCATATTTCCCCTGGAAGAACATGGTTTAGGTTTACCTTAAATTAT
>NW_027409879.1:0-1146 GCF_003265705.2 Callorhinus ursinus | reverse complement strand
ATGACCTGAGCCGAAGGCAGTCGCTTAACCAACTGAGCCACCCAGGCGCCCAAAACCACCTTTTTTGAAAATCTTCTTTAAAAAAAAAAAAATCAGGAACTTCTCTGGAATGAGATAAAAAGGCTCCAGGCCGCAGCTAGAGATAAAAGAGTCATTTTTCTCAAAGATGGGCTGCCAGTAAAAGTCAGTCCCCTTGCGGTGGGAGCCAGGAAGCTCCCCACACTTGACCTGCTGCCGGGAGCCCTCGGTGGTCCCTGTGCCAGGCAGTCCAGGGACCCACACCAATGGATCTGCCGCACTGGGTGGGGGGGCGGAACATTGGGGAACAGATGTGTTTTTTTTGTTTTCTTTTTTTAAAGATTTCATTCATTTATTTGAGAGAGAGAGAGAGCATGAGAGGGAAGAGGGTCAGGGGAGGAGGCGGACCCCTCGCCGAGCAGGGAGCCCGACGCGGGACTCGATTCCGGAACTCCAGGATCATGACCTGAACCGAAGGCGGTCGCTTAACCAACTGAGCCACCCAGGCGCCCCTGGGGAAGAGATGTTAAGACAGGATTCGATGTTGGAGAGATCTCTTAGGACAAATGCCTGTGCAGGATCCAGGGGAGAGCAGGTCTGACATCTGTGGATGGAGAGAGGGAAGGAAGCTTCAGTGGGTCGGGGGAGAAGAGAGTCAGCGCTCAGTGCAGCTCGGAGAACGTGCTGGCCCAGCCGCTGGGGGGCCCTACGCTCTCCAAGTCAAGCAGGAGTTACCCAGGACTAGTCCCTCTGCCAGGCTCAGTGATGGGCTGGAAGCAGCCCAAGGACAGTGTGGCCCCAGTGTCAACATCACGGTAGAGCCGAAGGGGCAGAGCTGGGCTGTCACCTGTGCTCCCAGGGGGCAGCCGGTTCTCCTGCAGGGACGTTCTCCTGAAGGGAGGCTGGCGCAGCCCCCTGACAGCAACCACCAAGGCTGTCCTAACGCCTTCATTTACATCAGAAGCTGACTATTGCGTGACAGGCAGTGGTGGGGACATTCCCAATTACCATGCCCAACAGGACCATCTACAGGTGTTAGCTTTCTTCGGCAGGGATGGCGGCGGGGGGTGGGGGTGGGGGTGGGGGTCCTATTGCCTCGCCGGGAGCATTTGATCGGGCCCTGTCTCC
>NW_027409878.1:0-1146 GCF_003265705.2 Callorhinus ursinus | reverse complement strand
AAAATCTTAAAAAAACCCATAGAGTCTCTAAGGGCAGAAATGAAAGCTGAATTGGCAGAACTTAAAAATGCTATTAATGAGATCCAATCCAATCTAGATAATCTAACAGCTAGGGTAAGTGAGGCAGAAGAACAAATAAGAGACCTGGAAGACAATATAATAGATAAAAAGGGAAAAGAGGAGGCCAGGGAAAAACAACTCAGAATCCATGAAAATAGAATCAGAGAAATAAGTGACACCATGAAGTGTTCCAATATCAGAATAATTGGAATCCTGGAGGGAGTGGAGAGAGAGAGGACTAGAAGATGTATTTGAGCAAATCATAGCTGAGAACGACCCTAATCTGGGGAATGAAACAAACATTCGTATCCTAGAGGCAGAAAGGACCCCTCCCAAGATCAAGGAAAACAGGCCAACACCCCTGCATGTAATAGTAAAACTTACAAATCTTAGAACCAAGGAAACCATCTTAAGGGCAGTTAGGGAGAAGAGATTCCTTATGTACAGAGGGAGGAACATCAGAATAACTTTAGACTTATCCACAGAGACCTGGCAAGACATATTCAGGGTACTAAATGAGAAGAACATGTAGACAAGAATACTTTATCCAGCAAGGCTGTCATATAGAATGGATGGAGAGATGCAGAGCTTCCACAAACGGCAGAAACTGAAAGAATATGTGACCACTAAGCCGGTTCTGCAAGAAATATTAAGGGAGGTTCTATAAAAGGAGAAAGACCCCAAGAGTGATATACAACAGAAATTTACAGGGACAATCTATAAAAACAACCTCTTCACATGCAACATGATAATTAATTCATATCATTCAAAAACACCTCAACGTGAATGGCCTAAATGCTCCCATAAAATGGCACAGGGTTGCAGATTGGATAAAAAGGCAGGACCTATCCATATGCTGTCTACAAGAGACTCATTTTTTTTTAATTTTTTATTGTTATGTTAATCACCATATATTACATCATTAGTTTTTGATGCAGTGTTCCATGATTCATTGTTTGTTCATAACACCCAGTGCACCATGCAAAACGTGCCCTCCTCAATACCCATCACCAGGCTAACCCATCCCCCCACCCCCCTACCCTCTAGAACCCTCAGTTTGTTTTTCAGAGTCCATCATCTCTCATG
>NW_027409877.1:0-1146 GCF_003265705.2 Callorhinus ursinus | reverse complement strand
GTGATGGGTATTGAGGAGGGCACGTTTTGCATGGTGCACTGGGTGTTATGAACAAACAATGAATCATGGAACACTGCATCAAAAACTAATGGTGTAATATATGGTGATTAACATAACAATAAAAAAAAATTAAAAAAAAAAAAGAATGAATGGGTCAACCAGGAAATTAAAGAAGAATTTTAAAAATTCATGAAAACCAATGGAAATGAAAACATAACTGTCCAAAATCTTTGGGATACAGCAAAGGCAGTCCTGAGAAGAAAGTATATATCAATACAAGCCTTTCTCAAGAAACAAGAAAGGTCTCAAATACACAAGCTAACCCTACACCTAAAGGACCTGGAGAAAGAACAGCAAATATAGCCTAAACCCAGCAGGAGAAGAGAAATCATAAAGATCAGAGCAGAAACCAATGAACTAGAAACCAAAAGAACAGTAGAACAGATCCACGAAACTAGGAGCTGGTTCTTTGAAAGAATTAACAAGATTGATAAACCCCTGGCCAGACTGATCAAAAAGAAAAGAGAAATGACCCAAATCAACAAAATCATGAATGAAAGAGGAGAGATCACAACCAACACCAAAGAAATACAAACAATCATAAGAACATATTATGAGCAACTCTCTGCCAGCAAATTAGAGAACCTGGAAGAAAAGGGTGCATTCCTAGAGATGTACCAACTACCAAAACTGAACCAGGAAGAAATAGAAAACCTGAACAGACCTATAACCACTAAGGAAATTGAAGCAGTCATCAAAAATCTCCCAAGAAATAAAAGCCCAGGGCCAGATGGCTTCCCAGGGGAATTCTATCAGACATTTCAAGAAGAATTAATACCTATTCTCCTGAAACTGTTCCAAAAAATAGAAATGGAAGGGAAACTTCCAAACTCATTTTATGAGGCCAGCATTACCTTGATCCCAAAACCAGACAAATACCCCATCAAAAAGGAGAATTACAGACCAATATCCTTGATGAACATGCATGCAAAAATTCTCACCAAAATACTAGCCAATAGGATCCAACAGTACAAGAAAAGGATTATTCACCACGACCAAGTGGGATTTATCCCTGGGCTGCAAGACTGGTTCAACATTCGCAAATCAATCAACGTGATACAATACATTAACAAAAGAAAGAACAAG
>NW_027409876.1:0-1146 GCF_003265705.2 Callorhinus ursinus | reverse complement strand
CTCCTGTGCTGGTCCATCCCAACGAAACCCAAGTTCAACGTGCCCACGCCACAATCCCTGAGCCTGACACACCACCCTACCCACAGCCTCAAATCAGACCCCGGGAACCTCAGCGCAGCGCCGGCACATCAGGCCTCTAATGTCCCTCAGCCCTAAGGCTCACCCTAACTTGGTTTCTGAGCGGTCTGTCTCCAGGGCCTGGGTCCAAAGCACGAAGCATTCAGCACACCCGAGCAGTATCAAGGGACCCAGGCTGCCACCCGGAAGGAAACCCCACACCGGGCAACTCCGGATAGCATTCAGAGTCGCAGAACTCTGAATGTCCATCTCAGCACAACTCCACTTTCTTCGCCCCCTGACGACCAACCCTGAGCCTGACACTCAACCTAACCCACACCCTCAAGACCAAGCCCCGGTAAGCAGCCCACAATGCTTACACATCAGGTATTCGGTGCCTCGTAGGCCCTAACACTACCGTCGCTGGCTTCCGAGGTCTCTGGACCAGAGTCCTGGCTCTAAAGCCACAGGGATAGGGGGTACCTTAGCAATACCAAAGGATTCACCCCGTCTCCCAGAAGGAAACTGCCCCATTGGGAACCTGCGGCAAAGATTTCCCAGTATAACGCTGCGTGCGCATCCCAGCGAAATGCCAGTTTCAACGGCCCCCTGCCTGCAAACACTGACCTGACTCTCCCCCTCACCCACGCCCTAACTCAGATCCCCTGCGCCCCAGAGCTTGCCCCAGCATGGGCAGATCAGGGCTGAAACGACCCTAGGCCGTAAGCCTATCCCTAGGTTATCTTCTGAGCTTCTGTCCCAGTAAGCCTGGCTTCAGAGCCCCAACGATGGCAATAGCTAAGAAAATCCAGAGGCCTCAGGTGCCAAAAAGAATTCAAAGACACTACTTGGAACTCCGGAGAGCGTTCAGACCTCGAGAACTCGGAATGACCATCCCAGCCAACGCACAATTTTGGCGCCCTCTGGCGGCCAACCTGAGCCTGACACTCAACCTCACCCACGGCCTCAACTCAGACCAGGGAAGCACCTGTCATGCATGCCCCGAAGCCGTAAGCCTAACCCTAGGTTGGATTCTGAGCGCTCGGTCCCCAGAGCCTGGCTCCCAAGCCCCAGGGATCTGGGACACCT
>NW_027409875.1:0-1146 GCF_003265705.2 Callorhinus ursinus | reverse complement strand
TTGGAATTCTTATAGGAGAGGTCTATGCAATCCTGCTTATAAAAAGCTATGTAATTTGTTAATGAAAAGGCAACAAAGTAATTTAAGAGATCCCAATCCCACTGGCTTCATTGACCAATTCATGAGGCAGGCAGCATCCCATTAACAAAAAGAAAGGGGCTCCTTTGAGCTGCGGGGAGGGGAAGGATTTTAAAGGCAGAGAGGGCATTGAAAAAAAGAAATTACTAGAAAAGGATGCACTATTTTAGGCAATGTCCCCCTCCTAAGGGGAACAGAAGGGGCCATTCAGTTCATTTTCCAGGTTGACCAGTTAAAGTTTACATGGAGGTGAGGGTGTGTGGAAATGCAGTTAGGTCAGGTAGAAAGTCTTGGTTTGCTGGCTTGGGTCACTTGACATAGGTGACTCCGTTTTGGCCCTGTGGTTTCTTCTTAAAAAATCATTTATTTGGGGGCACCTGGGTGGCTCAGTCAGTTAAGTGTCTACCTTCATCTCAGGTCATGATCTCAGAGTCCTGGGATCGAGCCCCACGTCGGGCTCCCTGCTCACTGGGGGGTCTGATTCTCCCTCTCCCTCTGCCTCTCCCTTCTGCTTCTGCATTCTCTCTCCCTCTCAAATAAATAAATAAAATCTTAAAAAGAATCATTTATTTTTACCAGCGCGGACACCAGAGTATGTTCTGTTCCAGCACCTCAGTGTTTGGTCGCTGGCTGATTCCTCCTATGGTAATGGAGAGCACGTTTCATTGGCTCCTGCTTTCCATTGACATCATTCCATCTCTGTGGCTCTTTTCTTGGTACTTCCTTACTTTCTGATACGTCAAGATTATCTTGGCTCCTATACTTACTGTCCAAGTTCTAGCGTCAGCAAGTTCTTTAAGGAGCTCTGGTTAGTAGAGAATGGTATTAAAGTCTTACACGTGGGAGTTAATTGTCCATGCTCAGCGGACAATGCAAGGCAATATATGCTTGTTTTCCCACGTATGTCGACATACCTAATGATAAAGATTTCTATATGAACCGTCTGCGTCCATATTAAGCTAAGGATGAGTTTATACTGATGTCTCCAACCTGGTCCGCCACCACATGGAGATTGTGATCTTCTCCCTTTGCTGATCTGTAACTTCCTACTCTAACAGTGACAAACCT
>NW_027409874.1:0-1146 GCF_003265705.2 Callorhinus ursinus | reverse complement strand
ATAATTTAAGGTAAACCTAAACCATGTTCTTCCAGGGGAAATATGGATCTGCATTCAGAAATAAAAAGATGGGTTAAATGCTTAGAGACATCCTTCGTACTCTGCATGAGTACATCCTTGGGATGGCTTCAGGCTTGAGGAATCATATGCACCTTGTTAAACACTGAGGTTTTTCTCCCCAAAAGCTGCTGAATGAATGAATGAATGAATAGCATCCATCAGGCTTAGTTGATGTTGGCAAATGAATACAGTTCATTGATTTTCATTAACATTTTTACATAAATAGTGTAGTATACCTCCCCCAAGTCTGTGATATTGGACCATCTCTTGGTAGACTTTCTTTAGGCTTGTATTCACCGATCCTTGAAAATTGGCCTTTAAGTACTCCTTTTCGGTGATGCTCACATTAACCTTTCTATATATATTAATATAATAGAGAACGTCACCCGGTGGGTGTTTGTGATGCAAGAACAAACTCAGCATGACTTAATTAATTAATTAGACAAGTGTTTATTTTAAGCCTCCTATGACACTTCCAGCACTGGACTGTGTTGCAAAGGCTTTGAAGTTCAGACTCTGTCCTAACTTTCAGACATGCACAATGTAGTGGAGTATTCACAGGCGATTTCAGCACAGATGTGTGGTGGGCCGGGAAGAATCTGTTGAAGGTTCATAAAATCTCGGCTATAGATGAAAACACATAGTTTTTCAGCCAAATTCTGGCTCCACACTTCGACCTTTGCTAATTCACTCTTCGAGTTTGTTCCTTGTGTTTTCTCCTAGAGATCTGGTAGGAGAACAACAAATAAGTGACTGAAGAATGAGAAACCACACAGAACTAACAGAATTTATCCTCCTGGGATTGTCAGATGACCCACAGCTTCAGGGGGTGATCTTTGTCTTTCTGCTCATCACCTACATGCTCAGCATCACTGGGAACCTGACCATTATCATCCTTACCCTGCTGGATCCTCACCTCCAGACCCCCGTGTATTTCTTCCTGAGAAACTTCTCCTTGCTAGAGGTTTCATTCACGACTTTCAGCGTACCCAAGTTCCTGGGCACCCTGATTACAGGAGATAAAACCATTTCTTTTAATGATTGCATTGCTCAGTTCTTTTTTTTCATTCTGTTGGGAGTCACTGA
>NW_027409873.1:0-1146 GCF_003265705.2 Callorhinus ursinus | reverse complement strand
TGCCCTCCTCAATACCCATCACCAGGCTAACCCATCCCCCCACCCCCCTACCCTCTAGAACCCTCAGTTTTTCAGAGTCCATCATCTCTCATGGTTCGTCTCCCCCTCTGACATACTCCCCTTTTCTTCCTCTCCTGTTATCTTCTTCTTTTCCTTTTTTCTTAAAATATGTTGCGTTATTTGTTTCAGAAGTACAGATCTGTGATTCAACAGTCTTGCACAATTCACAGCGCTCACCGTAGCACATACCCTCCCCAATGTCTATCACCCAGCCATCCCATCCCTCCCACCCCCAACCACTCCAGTAACACTCAGTTTGTTTCCTGAGATTAAGAATTCCTCATATCAGTGAGGTCATGTGATACATGTCTTTCTCTGATTGACTTATTTCACTCAGCATAACACCCTCCAGTTCCATCCACGTCGTTGCAAATGGCAAGATCTCATTCCTTTTGATGGCTGCATAATATTCCATTGTGTATATATACCACAACTTCTTTATCCATTCATCTGTCGATGGGCATCTTGGCTCTTTCCACAGTTTGGCTATTGTGGACATTGCTGCTATAAACATTGGGGTACATGTACCCCTTCGGGTCCCTACATTTGTATCTTTGTGGTAAATATCCAGTAGTGCAATTGCTGGATCGAACGGTAGCTCTAATTTCAACTGTTTGAGGAACCTCCATACTGTTTTCCAGAGGGGTTGCACCAGCTTGCATTCCCACCAACAGTGTAGGAGGGTTCCCCTTTCTCCACATCCCCGCCAACATCTGTCGTTCCCTGACTTGTTAATTTTAGCCATTCTGACGGGTGTGAGGTGGTATCTCATTGAGGTTTTGATTTGGATTTCCCTGATGCCGAGCGATGTTGAGCACTTTTTCATGTGCCTGTTGGCCATTTGGATGTCTTCTTTGGAGAAATGTCTGTTCATGTCTTCTGCCCATTTCTTGATTGGATTGTTTGTTCTTTGGGTGTTGAGTTTGATAAGTTCTTTATAGATTTTGGATACTAGCCCTTTATCTGATATGTCGTTTGCAAATATTTTCTCCCATTCTGTCGGTTGTCTTTTGGTTTTGTGGACTGTTTCTTTTGCTGTGCAAAAGCTTTTTATCTTGATGAAATCCCAATAGTTCATTTTTGCCC
>NW_027409872.1:0-1146 GCF_003265705.2 Callorhinus ursinus | reverse complement strand
TGCCCTCCTCAATACCCATCACCAGGCTAACCCATCCCCCCACCCCCCTACCCTCTAGAACCCTCAGTTTTTCAGAGTCCATCATCTCTCATGGTTCGTCTCCCCCTCTGACATACTCCCCTTTTCTTCCTCTCCTGTTATCTTCTTCTTTTTCTTTTTTCTTAAAATATGTTGCGTTATTTGTTTCAGAAGTACAGATCTGTGATTCAACAGTCTTGCACAATTCACAGCGCTCACCGTAGCACATACCCTCCCCAATGTCTATCACCCAGCCATCCCATCCCTCCCACCCCCAACCACTCCAGTAACACTCAGTTTGTTTCCTGAGATTAAGAATTCCTCATATCAGTGAGGTCATGTGATACATGTCTTTCTCTGATTGACTTATTTCACTCAGCATAACACCCTCCAGTTCCATCCACGTCGTTGCAAATGGCAAGATCTCATTCCTTTTGATGGCTGCATAATATTCCATTGTGTATATATACCACAACTTCTTTATCCATTCATCTGTCGATGGGCATCTTGGCTCTTTCCACAGTTTGGCTATTGTGGACATTGCTGCTATAAACATTGGGGTACATGTACCCCTTCGGGTCCCTACATTTGTATCTTTGTGGTAAATATCCAGTAGTGCAATTGCTGGATCGAACGGTAGCTCTAATTTCAACTGTTTGAGGAACCTCCATACTGTTTTCCAGAGGGGTTGCACCAGCTTGCATTCCCACCAACAGTGTAGGAGGGTTCCCCTTTCTCCACATCCCCGCCAACATCTGTCGTTCCCTGACTTGTTAATTTTAGCCATTCTGACGGGTGTGAGGTGGTATCTCATTGAGGTTTTGATTTGGATTTCCCTGATGCCGAGCGATGTTGAGCACTTTTTCATGTGCCTGTTGGCCATTTGGATGTCTTCTTTGGAGAAATGTCTGTTCATGTCTTCTGCCCATTTCTTGATTGGATTGTTTGTTCTTTGGGTGTTGAGTTTGATAAGTTCTTTATAGATTTTGGATACTAGCCCTTTATCTGATATGTCGTTTGCAAATATTTTCTCCCATTCTGTCGGTTGTCTTTTGGTTTTGTGGACTGTTTCTTTTGCTGTGCAAAAGCTTTTTATCTTGATGAAATCCCAATAGTTCATTTTTGCCC
>NW_027409871.1:0-1146 GCF_003265705.2 Callorhinus ursinus | reverse complement strand
ATGACCTGAGCCGAAGGCAGTCGCTTAACCAACTGAGCCACCCAGGCGCCCAAAACCACCTTTTTTGAAAATCTTCTTTAAAAAAAAAAAAATCAGGAACTTCTCTGGAATGAGATAAAAAGGCTCCAGGCCGCAGCTAGAGATAAAAGAGTCATTTTTCTCAAAGATGGGCTGCCAGTAAAAGTCAGTCCCCTTGCGGTGGGAGCCAGGAAGCTCCCCACACTTGACCTAATGCCGGGAGCCCTCGGTGGTCCCTGTGCCAGGCAGTCCAGGGACCCACACCAATGGATCTGCCGCACTGGGTGGGGGGGCGGAACATTGGGGAACAGATGTGTTTTTTTTGTTTTCTTTTTTTAAAGATTTCATTCATTTATTTGAGAGAGAGAGAGAGCATGAGAGGGAAGAGGGTCAGGGGAGGAGGCGGACCCCTCGCCGAGCAGGGAGCCCGACGCGGGACTCGATTCCGGAACTCCAGGATCATGACCTGAACCGAAGGCGGTCGCTTAACCAACTGAGCCACCCAGGCGCCCCTGGGGAAGAGATGTTAAGACAGGATTCGATGTTGGAGAGATCTCTTAGGACAAATGCCTGTGCAGGATCCAGGGGAGAGCAGGTCTGACATCTGTGGATGGAGAGAGGGAAGGAAGCTTCAGTGGGTCGGGGGAGAAGAGAGTCAGCGCTCAGTGCAGCTCGGAGAACGTGCTGGCCCAGCCGCTGGGGGGCCCTACGCTCTCCAAGTCAAGCAGGAGTTACCCAGGACTAGTCCCTCTGCCAGGCTCAGTGATGGGCTGGAAGCAGCCCAAGGACAGTGTGGCCCCAGTGTCAACATCACGGTAGAGCCGAAGGGGCAGAGCTGGGCTGTCACCTGTGCTCCCAGGGGGCAGCCGGTTCTCCTGCAGGGACGTTCTCCTGAAGGGAGGCTGGCGCAGCCCCCTGACAGCAACCACCAAGGCTGTCCTAACGCCTTCATTTACATCAGAAGCTGACTATTGCGTGACAGGCAGTGGTGGGGACATTCCCAATTACCATGCCCAACAGGACCATCTACAGGTGTTAGCTTTCTTCGGCAGGGATGGCGGCGGGGGGTGGGGGTGGGGGTGGGGGTCCTATTGCCTCGCCGGGAGCATTTGATCGGGCCCTGTCTCC
>NW_027409870.1:0-1147 GCF_003265705.2 Callorhinus ursinus | reverse complement strand
TGTGAACCTCATCGACCTCAACTTTGTAACTCCACCCAGTGGTACAATGGGCGCATTTGTTCAACCAGTGTGTGTGCAGGGTACCCTGAAGGCAAGATCGACACCGGCCAGGTAACTTCCCTTCGGGCACCCCTTTCCCTGTCAACACCTCTTTGTGAATCCCTGAAATCCACTCCCTCCAGGGCCCTGCTTCAGTGACCCTTTCCCTGGTCCCATCTTGTAGCAGTGAGGATGGGAGGTGATACCTGGGGCCCCTACAAAGAACTAGTCACCACACAGAGAGCTTTATCCCACCGTGACACAGAGATCATACCACGCAAACACCACCCTGGAAGAGAATGCTTACCTCTCCTCACTAGAATACAAAACTTCCAAATCCACTTGTACACACATGCCCATGCATGCATAAAGCCTCATACGTGGACACATGGGTCGCTTATCTTCCCTCCTCACTGCAAGAAGACCTGTGACAATCCATCCCCTTCACACATCCAACTGAAGCTGCTGATACCAACTCAAAGTTGACCACCACCACTTGTGTTCATGGCAGCAAGAATCCATGTGACTGCACAAACTGTCCTTCCAGAGCCTATGGCCCTTCTGGGCAGGGGAAATGTGTCTCAGACAGAGAGTGACTTCTGTGGCCTTCTGGGCAGGGGGACAGCGGTGGGCCTGTCATGTGCAGAGACAACGTGGCAAACACCTATGTGGTCGTGGGAGTCACAAGCTGGGGGGTAGGCTGTGCCCGAACTAAGCGCCCAGGAGTCTACATGGCCACCTGGCCCTATCTGAACTGGACTGCTTCCAAGATCGGTTCTAATGCCTTGCACATGGCTCAACTGCCCACCCCTCCCCATCCGACTTCTCAAGCAATCCTGGCTAGACAACCCTCTGCCCGCCCTTCTGCTTGCCCTCCTTGGTACTTCCAACGCCCTCCCCATCCTCCTCCCAGCCCCCCGGCATCTCAACCTCGACCTCGACCCAAACCCCCGGTGCCAACCCCAGCCCCACCCCCACCTGCTCCCCCACCTATCACTAAAGCTCCCCAAGTACTTTATGTTGCCAAGAGACTACAGCAACTCACAGAGACCTTGAAGGGGAAGACCTTTTCTAATGAAAAGTGGTATTACAAAATGCAGACCACAGA
>NW_027409869.1:0-1147 GCF_003265705.2 Callorhinus ursinus | reverse complement strand
TCTTTCCCTCTCTACAAGAGATACCTGCTACCCAGATCAAAATGGAAAAATGACACAGCCCCACAATGTAATAATAGTGTAGAAACTGATGAACCTTGGAATGTCTTTAGCCAGGGGAACCCCTGCAATACAAACCCCTAGGGCAGCACTTCTACATCTTCTCCAAAGTCTCCTTGTGGAGAAAGATGGATATGCTTTGCAAGTCAAGACCTACTGTTCAGATCACTTTACCAAATGCAGGAGGTGGAGGTGGTCGGTGAGGTTCATAAGGCCAGCAGGGTGAAGGCTGTGAACGTGGCCCATAGTACAGGAACGGTGATAAGGTAGGACCCCGGGGGTAAGGCCCGCAGGGAGGTCCTAGGAAATGACAAAGCCCCTGTGCATCCATACAGACATAAACACACAAAATAAACTATAGGCTGAGATGAGACACAAAAGTAACACCACCAACAAAAGCTGACACCCAAAGAAACAGGTCTCAGCACCTGAAACCTTCCCCATCACCACATTCAAGGACAGGAGCATCTGTGCCAGAGGTTGCCTATCTCCTGCGTCCCAACTATGGCCTGGGGTAAACAGATGCCATGGGGATAAACTACTGTCACCACATGTTAATATATGTCTGCAACTCTACAGAGACACGGATTCTGCCCCAAAGTCTTGGCAGAGTTAATACAAAACTAATAAAAGGGTCTATTAGAGATGGGATGACATCAACGTCAAGGACCACACTTCACCCGCCGTGACAACTACAGAATCTGCTTCTGTATACTGAGCACAAACAGAATGAGGGGCCATGGGAAGCCCAGTGTCCAAGATGGAAGAACAGCCCATCGTGGGTCTAACTGCTGCCCACCAGCCCCCGCCTGACCCCGATCTGATTCCCTCGTGACAAAGGAGTCTTCTACACTCCCAAGTGTGTCCATGGCCACAGACACCACTCAGGAGACAGGAATTTCTGCAGTTCAGCAGCGAACCTGGAAAAGTGCTGAGAGGTTCAACGATCCATATGAATTAGTGAGACCCAGCTCTGTGGATCTGCGTCACCGATATTCCGATGCTCCTTAGCTCAGGCACAGAGCAAATGCATCGTCCTTGGTGCCAAGAACCACTGAAGGGCCGATTCTGCATCCCCGGATGCAAACCA
>NW_027409868.1:0-1147 GCF_003265705.2 Callorhinus ursinus | reverse complement strand
ACAATGGAAACCTTGACACGTTCCATCTGCTCTCTCTCCTACTCTTGCAAACACTTCTCACGGAACAAGATTCGAATGGGGACAGATATTCCACACTATGTATGTCTGTGGGACAGGCACGGGGCACATTCCTTGCGATTTCACAGTTACGTTGGGAAAGGCTCCTATGTTCAGGGAAGATGTTAGTAGAAACACGGTTTCTCTGCAGTGGTGTTTCTTCAGACTGAATGGTACTCCCTTTCTTTAGGATTCAACACAGACGTTGTGTGACAATGAATTCCTCGCGAACCCAGATGGGAGCTCGAAGTCGCGTTTGAGATAGACTTGTTTCGCAGAGATTCGTTTAGGCCTTTCCTCTGCCTAACTCGCATACTTTAGAAGATGCTTCTATCTTCGTGACCCATGCATGGTGTTCGTTGTGAAAAGCCCTCCATAAGAAGTTGTTCCGCGAGTAAGGTAGATCACGCTATCCCACTGCTTTCATTCACACTTTGCCTCAAGCCTCTTCGTTTCTTAGCAGCGGAGATGGTAGTCGAAGGAACGCACCTCCACAGCGTTGTTTTGTAAAAATAAGTGTATAGCACGTTCCTTACGCTCCCTCCGATTTCCAGACACACACCTCAATAGGGGACAACTTGTGAGTTGGTGGTAACATTCGACCCACATTTTTCTTCACAAATCAGCCTATGGCACTTTCCTTACGCTTTTACGCAAAGGACTGAAAAGACTTCTAGCTTCCAGAAACAAGATCTGAGTTGGGAGAAATTTTCGACACAACTTCTTTCTCAAGCAGTGGTATATGACACAGTATTTGAGCCTTCATAGCGAACGTTGGAAATTGCTTCCATCTTCTTCCCTGGAGGTGGTAGTGGAAAGACTATTTCTTTGTAGTTTTGTTTCTTCAGAGATGCGTATAAGAACCTTTCCTTAGAGAGCAACACATATATCTCCAAAGGCTTCTATCTTCAAGATCCAAGATGTTCGCAGGACAGCCTGTTTGATGTGGACTTGTTTCTCAGAGTTCAGTATAAGTGTACTAGGCCTGAGGCGAGGCCACGTCCATTTGAAGACCCATCCACCTGCATGACACAGGACTTAAAGGAGAGAAAACCTCCGCACAAGGTGTTCCCCGATGTACAGGATCACG
>NW_027409867.1:0-1147 GCF_003265705.2 Callorhinus ursinus | reverse complement strand
AGTGTTCCAGGCAAGCGGAGAGGCTACCCGATCCTGGTGCAAAGGAAGCAATGCTTGCACAGTCTGTTACAGATTCAGGCCTCCCTAGGTTTCCCAAAAACAGTCTGTAATCTGTTGGAGTCCATCATTTTGGGTTTCCACTGGCTCCATCTGGAGTTCCATGCTCTTTACTGCTCTGGGCCGGGAGTGTCAAGAGAATCTTGAGTTCTCTAAGGAGAGCCCTATTTAATGACCTGGGAGAAGGAGATGACAGTTCCAGTAACATGAGAACAAGATGAAGAAAATCATAGAAATTAAAAACAAAATAGAAACCAGAGGGCCAATTTGCATCTGCTTCAAACCTGGGGTTCTTCTGTTGTGTTGGGAGGGTGGTGGTGGTGCTGTGTGTTTGCTTCCAAAGTAACCAACCACCCTTCATTGTAAAAGTCCCTTGGGTGTTTGAAAGGAAGATCCAGGGGAAAGGGCGACGAGTGAAGTGTTCCAATGGACTCCCAGTGCCAGCCAGGTAGGAAACTGGCCAACCAAACAACTAATGAAGCAAACAACCACCAGCAAATGCAACAAAAAGGCACACAAAGATGGAAATTCCCTTCCTGTATCCTTTTGGCCACAGGGCTCTGAAATTCCATCAAGTGTACTAAAAGGGAGACAAGGGGAACCCAGTAGAAATAGGTGGTGAAGGGTCTCATTGTCCCACGTTGTGAAGGCAGTCCAATAGCAATCGTTTATTGTAGGGGTAAGTGTGTGTTTCTGAGGGTTTGCTTGTGTGCACTTGTGTTTCTCTGACAGTGAAACCAGGGTCTTTAGGTCAAGGAAACAGCATCTACAGAAAGAGAGGGAACGCATCTACTGGAAGCCCCAAGGTTGCAGCTTTGACCAGGTGGTTGGTTTCTCTCCAATATCCGTTTCTGGATGGCCTTGTGCAAGTGGTGGCTTGTAGCATGAGCAGAGGACCTCCTCAGAGGGTGCCTACACTTTTCTGGGGGCAGCATCCTCAACACAGTGCCTCTCAGGAAAGCGTAAATCCCCCAAGGTGCTTCAAGTGCCTAGTCTTGTTTGGAGCTGCTAGGGTCATTGACCATTGGTGTGGCTCTGTGTTTCTTTTATGGACTTCGCTGTCCCTACAGTGCAGGTGGTCGCCAGGCTG
>NW_027409866.1:0-1147 GCF_003265705.2 Callorhinus ursinus | reverse complement strand
TCACTAAAAAAAAATTTAGAAGTTTAGTAAGTTTTATCAGAAAAAAAATGCTATTAGATTTAAGAATAGACTGAGGATGTTTGATTGACAAAAAGAATAGAATTTTATATCAATCTGAATCCACTGAAATGGGTAAATCTTTCAGAGCTTTTGGATTCAATGTGTTAGCTCAAGCAGCTGGGGATAGTAACAATTGTTTGCTCATAATTGTTCACTCAGTGGTGTCTCATACTAAATCTAGTTGAGATGTGAGCATTTTAAAAAATAATATTGGTGAAGTGCTTCACATAATCAGGAGCAAATGAAATGCTGAAGTGAATATGTCATCTGAGTAGACCATTGACCCACCATGTCCTTCAAGAAATGAAAGCCGAGCAGATCCAAAGCTCTGAGAAATATATGAGTGAAGGGAGAAGCAGGTCATTTGAATAGTAATTAGTGGCTGTATTTGTCAACTAGGATGTTGTTGCCAAATGCTATGTTTGAAATGAGCTCATTGTTTTCAGGGAGATTGGACAAATCCTGGAGTGGCTGCACCAAAATGGAGGCACATAAAAAAAAGTTACCTTAAGAAGCAAAGAAGATGCATGGAAATCAGAATGGTCCAACACATTGGAATATTTAGCAGCTTAACTGATCTTTGGTCTCTCAGAGCTCAGATATATAGGCAGTCCAACATATAATTTTCATTCATTCATTAGTTTGATCATTCATTTAACAAACAAGTATCAAATGCCTATTATCTCTGGCTGTGCTTTGTGCCTAGCATAGGGTGGTGAAGAGTACAAAGGGGAAGAGGAATCCCTGATTGTATGGAACTTACATGTTATTAAGATGAAAAAAAAAAAAATAAGTAGACACCAAATGTAAACAACAAAAAATTATTGTAATTTAGAAATCTATGAGTGATTTAAAATAGTAGAGAAAGGTAGGGATATTGGCAATGCTATGAATCAAGAAGGGGGGTACAATTTTAACAAAGGTGATCAGGGAGCTATTCATATGGTAATCTGAGATAAAGAATTACATGTTAGAGTTGAGACAATGCGAAGACCCTAAGGTGTGGCCTACCCAGATGTGGATAAAGAAGATATGGTATAACACACACACACACACACACACACACACACACACACACACACACACA
>NW_027409865.1:0-1147 GCF_003265705.2 Callorhinus ursinus | reverse complement strand
AGATCTCATGGATATGGAGTGAGATGTCACTCTAAATCTCGTGAGATCTCCTGGCCATCGGGCGAGATTTTACTCCACATCTCGTGAGATCTCATCACACCTTGGAGAACTCCGTCAAAATCTCGTGAGATGCCATGGACGTCGGGTGAGATTTGCCTCCAAATCTTTTGTGATCTCTTCCAAATCTCACTGGAACAGGAACCAGCAATTGTGGTCTAGGGCTCACACCTGTTGAAAGGGAAGCTTAACAGCACGACACAGGTGTTGTGTAGTCAGAAGGGCAGGTGTTGGCATGATCACTGAGTATTATCGGCAGCTAAGGAATCATTGTTGAGCACTACAACGGAATCCTAGGATGTCCTCTACGCTGACAAACTGAAAAAAAACCAACAATAGAAAATAAAAAGTAAACCGTTGAACCTAAGGGAAATGGAAGGAAAAATCAAATAAGACAAAACTAGCGAGGAAGACAAACCGTAAGAGAGTCGTTTTTCTCGGAAAACAGGGAGGGTTGCTGGAAGCAAGGTGGGTGAGGAATGGGGAAATTGGGGATTGGGCATTAAGGAGAGTACTTGCAATTAACAATGGGTGCTATACGCAACCGATGAATCGTTAAATTCTACCCCTGAACGTAGTAATGTGCTCTAGGTTAAATTGGTTGTATTTAAATTACTTTTCTTAGAAGAAATCTGTTAACATTTGGAGTCCGGAGGCACTTGAAGTTGCCCAACGAAGGGGGTTTATATATAGGCTCTGCCATGGGTATTAAGAAGGAGCTCTCCTTATTTCTGGGCTCAAAGAAAATGAAGTTACACTTCTCATTCGTGGACTTGTCCCATTTCCTTTTCAATTGTGGATTTTTGGCCATACATCCACACATTTCCAAAACCTTGTGGAATTCGTACGTTTAGCTTTACATTCACGGAGGCAGAGACTCTTCCTCCCATAGGCAGTAGCCAGGGATTGTTGGAAAGTTCACATCCTTGTCCTGTGCAAGGAGAGAGTCTCAGGGTCTGATATCCAAAAGGAAGATTGCCCTATTACTCCTGAGCTGCTTCTGAGCTCTAGGGGCATAAGCCTGCTGAATGGTAGCCAGCTTATAGTTCTGCCCTAGATGATTGAGGTGCCATTATGGTGAAGATTAGAC
>NW_027409864.1:0-1147 GCF_003265705.2 Callorhinus ursinus | reverse complement strand
TCACTAAAAAAAAATTTAGAAGTTTAGTAAGTTTTATCAGAAAAAAAATGCTATTAGATTTAAGAATAGACTGAGGATGTTTGATTGACAAAAAGAATAGAATTTTATATCAATCTGAATCCACTGAAATGGGTAAATCTTTCAGAGCTTTTGGATTCAATGTGTTAGCTCAAGCAGCTGGGGATAGTAACAATTGTTTGCTCATAATTGTTCACTCAGTGGTGTCTCATACTAAATCTAGTTGAGATGTGAGCATTTTAAAAAATAATATTGGTGAAGTGCTTCACATAATCAGGAGCAAATGAAATGCTGAAGTGAATATGTCATCTGAGTAGACCATTGACCCACCATGTCCTTCAAGAAATGAAAGCCGAGCAGATCCAAAGCTCTGAGAAATATATGAGTGAAGGGAGAAGCAGGTCATTTGAATAGTAATTAGTGGCTGTATTTGTCAACTAGGATGTTGTTGCCAAATGCTATGTTTGAAATGAGCTCATTGTTTTCAGGGAGATTGGACAAATCCTGGAGTGGCTGCACCAAAATGGAGGCACATAAAAAAAAGTTACCTTAAGAAGCAAAGAAGATGCATGGAAATCAGAATGGTCCAACACATTGGAATATTTAGCAGCTTAACTGATCTTTGGTCTCTCAGAGCTCAGATATATAGGCAGTCCAACATATAATTTTCATTCATTCATTAGTTTGATCATTCATTTAACAAACAAGTATCAAATGCCTATTATCTCTGGCTGTGCTTTGTGCCTAGCATAGGGTGGTGAAGAGTACAAAGGGGAAGAGGAATCCCTGATTGTATGGAACTTACATGTTATTAAGATGAAAAAAAAAAAAATAAGTAGACACCAAATGTAAACAACAAAAAATTATTGTAATTTAGAAATCTATGAGTGATTTAAAATAGTAGAGAAAGGTAGGGATATTGGCAATGCTATGAATCAAGAAGGGGGGTACAATTTTAACAAAGGTGATCAGGGAGCTATTCATATGGTAATCTGAGATAAAGAATTACATGTTAGAGTTGAGACAATGCGAAGACCCTAAGGTGTGGCCTACCCAGATGTGGATAAAGAAGATATGGTATAACACACACACACACACACACACACACACACACACACACACACACACA
>NW_027409863.1:0-1147 GCF_003265705.2 Callorhinus ursinus | reverse complement strand
TCACTAAAAAAAAATTTAGAAGTTTAGTAAGTTTTATCAGAAAAAAAATGCTATTAGATTTAAGAATAGACTGAGGATGTTTGATTGACAAAAAGAATAGAATTTTATATCAATCTGAATCCACTGAAATGGGTAAATCTTTCAGAGCTTTTGGATTCAATGTGTTAGCTCAAGCAGCTGGGGATAGTAACAATTGTTTGCTCATAATTGTTCACTCAGTGGTGTCTCATACTAAATCTAGTTGAGATGTGAGCATTTTAAAAAATAATATTGGTGAAGTGCTTCACATAATCAGGAGCAAATGAAATGCTGAAGTGAATATGTCATCTGAGTAGACCATTGACCCACCATGTCCTTCAAGAAATGAAAGCCGAGCAGATCCAAAGCTCTGAGAAATATATGAGTGAAGGGAGAAGCAGGTCATTTGAATAGTAATTAGTGGCTGTATTTGTCAACTAGGATGTTGTTGCCAAATGCTATGTTTGAAATGAGCTCATTGTTTTCAGGGAGATTGGACAAATCCTGGAGTGGCTGCACCAAAATGGAGGCACATAAAAAAAAGTTACCTTAAGAAGCAAAGAAGATGCATGGAAATCAGAATGGTCCAACACATTGGAATATTTAGCAGCTTAACTGATCTTTGGTCTCTCAGAGCTCAGATATATAGGCAGTCCAACATATAATTTTCATTCATTCATTAGTTTGATCATTCATTTAACAAACAAGTATCAAATGCCTATTATCTCTGGCTGTGCTTTGTGCCTAGCATAGGGTGGTGAAGAGTACAAAGGGGAAGAGGAATCCCTGATTGTATGGAACTTACATGTTATTAAGATGAAAAAAAAAAAAATAAGTAGACACCAAATGTAAACAACAAAAAATTATTGTAATTTAGAAATCTATGAGTGATTTAAAATAGTAGAGAAAGGTAGGGATATTGGCAATGCTATGAATCAAGAAGGGGGGTACAATTTTAACAAAGGTGATCAGGGAGCTATTCATATGGTAATCTGAGATAAAGAATTACATGTTAGAGTTGAGACAATGCGAAGACCCTAAGGTGTGGCCTACCCAGATGTGGATAAAGAAGATATGGTATAACACACACACACACACACACACACACACACACACACACACACACACA
>NW_027409862.1:0-1147 GCF_003265705.2 Callorhinus ursinus | reverse complement strand
AGCTTTTCCGCTAAGGTCAGGAATGCGGTAGGGATGTCCACTCACACCACTGCTATTCAACATAGTATTAGAAGTCCTAGCCACAGCAATCAGACAAAAACGAAAACAAAGTCATCCAAATCAGCAAAGAGGAAGTCAAATTTTCACTGTTTGCAGATGATATGATACTGTATGTGGAAAACCCAAAAGACTCCACCCCAAAACTGCTAGAAATCATACAGTAATTCAGGAAAGTGGCAGGATATAAAATCCATGCACAGAATTCAGTGGTATTCCCATACATAAACAGCAAGACAGAAGAGAGACAAATCAAGGAGTTGATCCCATTTACAATTGCACCCAAAACCATAAGACACCTAGGAATAAATTTAAGAAAAGAGGTAAAGGATCTGTACTCAGAGAACTATAAAATACTCATGAAAGAAATTGAAGAAGACACAAAGAAATGGAAAAACGTTCCATGCTCCAGGATTGGAAGAACAAACATTGTGAAGATGTCAATGCTACCTAGAGCAATCTACACATTCAATGCAATCCCCATCAAAATGCCATCCACTTTTTTCAACGAAATGGAACAAATAATCCAAAATTTGTATGGAACCAGAAGAGACCCCGAATAGCTTGAGGAATATTGAAAAAGAAATCAAAGCTGGCGGCATCAAAATTCCAAATTTCCGGCTCTATTACAAAGCTGTCATCATCGAGACAGAATGCTACTGGCACAAAAAGAGACACATAGATCAATGGAACAGAATCGAGAGCCCAGAAATGGACCCTCAACTCTATGGTCAACTCGTTTTCGACAAAGCAGGAAAGAATGTCCAATGGAAAAAGACAGTCTCTTCAACAAATGGTGTTGGGAAAATTGGACAGCCACATGCAGAAGTATGAAACTGTACCATTTCCTTACACCACACACAAAAATAGACTCCAAATGGTTGAAAGACCTAAACGTAAGACAGGAGTCCATCAAAATTCTAAAGGAGAACACAAGTAGCAACCTCTTCGAACTCAGCCGCCGCAACTACTTCCTAGAAATATCGCCAAATGCAAGGGAAGCAAGGGCAAAAATGTACTATTGGGATTTCATCAGGATAAAAAGCTTTTGCACAGCAAAAGAATCAGTCCACAAAACCAAAAGACAACC
>NW_027409861.1:0-1147 GCF_003265705.2 Callorhinus ursinus | reverse complement strand
TCACTAAAAAAAAATTTAGAAGTTTAGTAAGTTTTATCAGAAAAAAAATGCTATTAGATTTAAGAATAGACTGAGGATGTTTGATTGACAAAAAGAATAGAATTTTATATCAATCTGAATCCACTGAAATGGGTAAATCTTTCAGAGCTTTTGGATTCAATGTGTTAGCTCAAGCAGCTGGGGATAGTAACAATTGTTTGCTCATAATTGTTCACTCAGTGGTGTCTCATACTAAATCTAGTTGAGATGTGAGCATTTTAAAAAATAATATTGGTGAAGTGCTTCACATAATCAGGAGCAAATGAAATGCTGAAGTGAATATGTCATCTGAGTAGACCATTGACCCACCATGTCCTTCAAGAAATGAAAGCCGAGCAGATCCAAAGCTCTGAGAAATATATGAGTGAAGGGAGAAGCAGGTCATTTGAATAGTAATTAGTGGCTGTATTTGTCAACTAGGATGTTGTTGCCAAATGCTATGTTTGAAATGAGCTCATTGTTTTCAGGGAGATTGGACAAATCCTGGAGTGGCTGCACCAAAATGGAGGCACATAAAAAAAAGTTACCTTAAGAAGCAAAGAAGATGCATGGAAATCAGAATGGTCCAACACATTGGAATATTTAGCAGCTTAACTGATCTTTGGTCTCTCAGAGCTCAGATATATAGGCAGTCCAACATATAATTTTCATTCATTCATTAGTTTGATCATTCATTTAACAAACAAGTATCAAATGCCTATTATCTCTGGCTGTGCTTTGTGCCTAGCATAGGGTGGTGAAGAGTACAAAGGGGAAGAGGAATCCCTGATTGTATGGAACTTACATGTTATTAAGATGAAAAAAAAAAAAATAAGTAGACACCAAATGTAAACAACAAAAAATTATTGTAATTTAGAAATCTATGAGTGATTTAAAATAGTAGAGAAAGGTAGGGATATTGGCAATGCTATGAATCAAGAAGGGGGGTACAATTTTAACAAAGGTGATCAGGGAGCTATTCATATGGTAATCTGAGATAAAGAATTACATGTTAGAGTTGAGACAATGCGAAGACCCTAAGGTGTGGCCTACCCAGATGTGGATAAAGAAGATATGGTATAACACACACACACACACACACACACACACACACACACACACACACACA
>NW_027409860.1:484-1147 GCF_003265705.2 Callorhinus ursinus | reverse complement strand
GGAGCTGTTTCTTTGAAAGACTTAACAAGATTGATAATCCCCTGGGCAGACTTATCAAAAAGAAAAGAGAATTGACCCAAATCAACAACATGATGAATGAAAGTGGAGAGATCACAACCAACCACAAAGAAGTACAAGCAGTTATAAAAACATATTATGAGCAACTCTATGCCAGCAAATTAGATAACCCGGAAGAAATGGGTGCATTCCTAGAGATGTATCAACTACAAAAATTGAACCAGGGAGAAATAGAAAACCTGAACATTCCTATAACCACTAAGGAATTTGAAGCAGTCATCAAAAATCTCCCAACAAACAAAAGCCCAGGGCCAGATGGTTTCCCAGGGAATTCTGCCAGACATATAAAGAAGAATTAATACCTATTCTTTTGAAACCGTTCCAAAAAATAGAAATGGAAAGAAAACTTCCAACACATTTTAGGGGGCCACCATTACCTTGATCCCAAAAACAGACAAAGACCCCATGAAAAAGGAGAATTACAGACCAATATCCTTGATGAATATGAATGCAAAAATTCTCACCATAGTACTAGCTAATAGGATCCAACAGTACATTAAAAGGGTTATTCACCATGACCAAGTGGGATTTATTCCTGGGCTACAAGGCTGGTTCAACATCCGCAAATCAATCAACGTGATACAA
>NW_027409860.1:0-384 GCF_003265705.2 Callorhinus ursinus | reverse complement strand
TTGACAAAGTACAACATCCTTTCTTGATCAAAACTCTTCAGAGTATAGGGATAGAGGGTACATACCTCAATATCATAAAAGCCATCTATGAAAAACCTACAGCGAATATCATTCTCAATGGGGAAAACCTGAGAGCTTTTCCCCTAAGGTCAGGAACGCGGCAGGGATGTCCACTCTCGCCACTGCTATTCAACATAATATTAGAAATCCTAGCCACAGCAAACAGACAAAAAAGAAATCAAAGGCATCCAATTCGGCAAAGAGGAAGTCAAACTCTCACTCTTTGCAGATGATATGCTACTGTATGTGGAAAACCCAAAAGACTCTACCCCAAAACTGCTAGAACTCATACAGGAATTCAGGAAAATGGCAGGATATAAAATC
>NW_027409859.1:775-1147 GCF_003265705.2 Callorhinus ursinus | reverse complement strand
CCTATGAAAGCATTCCTAATATGGTTGTCATTTTCCCTGCAATACCCCCTCCCATGTGGATCCCAAACGGAGACGGCTTGTTTTGAAGCTGATGGATCAAGGGGCTCTGCACGCATTGTTCCAGCAGAATCTGTAACCAGGCATCACCACCAGAGAACTACTGGCCAGAGAGCTAGCTAGATGTTCCAGAATCCAGGATCCAGGTAGGTTTCAGTCTCACTTGCATTTTCCCTGGGAGACAAGTCGTGGACACAATCAGGCCCAAGCCACTGCATATCAATCTACATGCTCAGCTGGGGAACTAAGAATCTTTGGCCCCTGTACCTGCATCTCTGTTGAGCTCATGCCCTTTGTAGTCATTCCAAGTCATTC
>NW_027409859.1:0-675 GCF_003265705.2 Callorhinus ursinus | reverse complement strand
GCAGTGGGTTCCTCCTTGTTTCTCCTAAGGTGCTTTCACCTCTTCATTCCCACCGTGGGTTTCCTCAGTTCATTGGCATGCCATCACATGGATTGATAGCAGTTGGTAATTCCCTAGATCCTTGCCTATCACCCATCCCCATAGGCAGATGGTGGACTGCCTGTCCTATTGAGCAGACCCTTAGTTGGATCCAAGAATGACAAAGGCACAGGAAGCCCGAGCCTGGGAAAGTTTCGACAGCACAGAAAGTGAAGAGCTGAGACCGCACCACCAGTTTGCCTTCCTATGAAAGCATTCCTAATTTGGTTGTCATTTTCCCTGCAATACCCCCTCCCATGTGGATCCCAAACGGAGACGGCTTGTTTTGAAGCTGATGGAGCAAGGGGCTCTGCACGCATTGTTCCAGCAGAATCCGTAACCAGGCATCACCACCAGAGAACTACTGGCCCGAGAGCTAACTAGATGTTCCAGAATCCAGGATCCAGGTAGGTTTCAGTCTCACTTGCATTTTCCCTGGGAGACAAGTCGTGGACACAATCAGGCCCAAACCACTGCATGTCAATCTACATGCTCAGCTGGGGAACTAAGAATCTTTGGCCCCTGTATGTGCATCTCTGTTGAGCTCATGCCCTTTGTAGTCATTCCAAGTCATTCACTCGTGGAAAACAAGTACCA
>NW_027409858.1:0-1147 GCF_003265705.2 Callorhinus ursinus | reverse complement strand
AATGCTGGCCTCATAAAATGAGTTTGGAATTTTCCCTTCCATTTCTATTTTTTGGAACAGTTTCAGGAGAATAGGTATTAATTCTTCTTGAAATGTCTGATAGAATTCCCCTGGAAAACCATCTGGCCCTGGGCTTTTGTTTCTTGGGAGATTTTTGATGACTGTTTCAATTTCCTTAGTGGTTATAGGTCTGTTCAGGTTTTCTATTTCTTCCTGGTTCAATTTTGGTAGTTGATACATCTCTAGGAATGCACCCATTTCTTCCAGGTTATCTAATTTGCTGGCATAGAGTTCCTCATAATATGTTCTTATAATAGTTTGTATTTCTTTGGTGTTGGTTGTGATCTCTCCTCTTTCATTCATGATTTTGTTGATTTGGGTCCTTTCTCTTTTCTTCTTGATCAGTCTGGCCAGGGGTTTATCAATCTTGTTAATTCTTTCAAAGAAGCAGCTCCTAGTTTCGTTGTTCTGTTCTACTGTATTTTTTGGTTTCTAGTTCATTGATTTCTGCTCTGATCTTTATGATTTCTCTTCTCCTGCTGGGTTTAGGCTTTATTTGCTGTTCTTTCTCCAGCTCCTTTAGGTGTAGGGTTAGGTTGTGTATTTGAGACCTTTCTTGTTTCTTGAGAAAGGCTTGTATTGCTATATACTTTCCTCTGAGGGCTGCCTTTACTGTATCCCAAAGATTTTGAACAGTTGTGTTTTCATTTTCATTAGTTCCCTTGAATTTTTTTAATTCTTCTTTAATTTCCTGGTGGACCCATTCATTCTTTAGTATGATGCTCTTTAGCCTCCACGTATTTGAGGTCCTTCCGACTTTCCTGTTGTGATTGAGTTCTAGTTTCAAAGCATTGTGGTCTGAAAATAGGCAGGGAATGATCCCAAACCTTTGATACTGTTTGAGACCTGATTTGTGACCTAGGATGTGATCAATTCTGGAGAAAGTTCCATGGGCACTAGAGTAGAATGTGTATTGCTTTGCTTTGGAATGGAATGTTCTGAATATCTCTGTGAAGTCCATTTGGTCCAGTGTGTCATTTAAAGTCTTTATTTCCTTCTTGATCTTTTGCTTAGATGATCTGTCCATTTCAGTCAGGGGGGTGTTAAAGACCCCCACTATTATTGTATTGTTGTCAATGTGTTTCTT
>NW_027409857.1:303-1148 GCF_003265705.2 Callorhinus ursinus | reverse complement strand
ATTTGGATGCCTTTGATTTCTTTTTGTTGTCTGATTGCTGTGGCTAGGACTTCTAATACTATGTTGAATAGCAGTGGTGAGAGTGGACATCCCTGCCGCGTTCCTGACCTTAGGGGAAAGGCTCTCAGCCTTTCCCCATTGAGAATGATACTCGCTGTAGGTTTTTCATAGATGGCTTTTATGATATTGAGGTATGTACCCTCTATCCCTATACTCTGAAGAGTTTTGATCAAGAAAGGATGTTGTACTTTGTCAAATGCTTTTTCTGCATCTATTGAGAGGATCATATGATTCTTGTTCTTTCTTTTGTTAATGTATTGTATCACGTTGATTGATTTGCGGATGTTGAACCAGCCTTGCAGCCCAGGAATAAATCCCACTTGGTCATGGTGAATAATCCTTTTAATGTACTGTTGGATCCTATTGGCTAGTATTTTGGTGAGAATTTTTGCATCCATGTTCATCAAGGATATTGGTCTGTAATTCTCTTTTTTGATGGGGTCTTTGTCTGGTTTTGGGATCAAGGTAATGCTGGCCTCATAAAATGAGTTTGGAAGTTTCCCTTCCATTTCTATTTTTTGGAACAGTTTCAGGAGAATAGGTATTAATTCTTCTTGAAATGTCTGATAGAATTCCCCCGGGAAGCCGTCTGGCCCTGGGCTTTTGTTTCTTGGGAGATTTTTGATGACTGTTTCAATTTCCTTAGTGGTTATAGGTCTGTTCAGGTTTTCTATTTCTTCCTGGTTCAATTTTGGTAGTTGATACATCTCTAGGAATGCACCCATTTCTTCCAGGTTCTCTAATTTGCTGGCATAGAGTTGCTCATAATATGTTCTTATAATTGT
>NW_027409857.1:0-203 GCF_003265705.2 Callorhinus ursinus | reverse complement strand
TGTTCCGGTTTCCTATTTCTTCCTGGTTCAATTTTGGTAGTTGATACATCTCTAGGAATGCACCCATTTCTCCCAGGTTATCTAATTTGCTGGCATAGAGTTGCTCATAATATGTTCTTATAATTGTTTGTATTTCTTTGGTGTTGGTTGTGATCTCTCCTCTTTCATTCATGATTTTGTTGATTTGGGTCATTTCTCTTTTC
>NW_027409856.1:0-1148 GCF_003265705.2 Callorhinus ursinus | reverse complement strand
CATGAATTCTATGTGCAGTATTCCCCTAGCGCTGGAGTTCTCCCGTTCTCCTTGATCGGTAAACTTGGTCTTGGCTTACTGGCTGATCGTGCTGATCTTCTGGGGGAGGGGCCTGTTGCCGTGGTTCCCAAATGTCTTTGTCGGAGGCGGAATTGCCCCGCCCTTGTCGGTCCGGGCTAAGCAAGCTGCTCGGGTTTGCTCTCGGGAGCTTTTGTTCCCTGCAAGCGCTCTGTACAGCTTTGGAGGAACAGAGTGAAAATGGTGGCCTCCCAATCTCCACCGGGAGGAGCCGAGAACTCGGGGCCCCACTCCTCAGTGCGCCCCCAGAGAAAAGCAGTCACTCCCGTCTCCCCGGTCTCTGGCCGCACTCTGTGCTCACCCGGCCTGTGACCGAGCGTTTCTATCTCTGGCACCCGACCCCGTGTGGAGTCTCCAAACCCAGCAGATCCCTGCGGTGCACTCCCGCGCCGCTCCTCCCAGGGGAGGAAGGGGGGTCTCCCCGGATCTGCCGCTTGTTGGGTCCCTGCTGGAGGAGCAGTGGCCCGACTGGGCCGCAGATCACAGTCTATGGCAACCCCTGAGCTGAGAGCCCGCGCCTCGGCTCCGTCTCTGCAGCGGTTTTCCCGCTCCGGTACCTGGGAGCTCTGGCGCACTCAGGCACCCCCGGTCTTTCTGTGACCCCGAGGGTCCTGAGACCACACTGTCCTGCGAGGATTCCACCCCCCGCTTAGCCACTGGAGCGACGTCCCTCAGCGGAGCCGACTTCTAACAGTTCCGATTTCGTGCTCCGCGGCTCTATCACTTGCCGGAAGCGGCCGATGGAGGCCCCTCCCCCGCCGTCTATCCTCCCGAATATCGCCTCGGATTCACTTCTCCGCACGTCCTACCTTCCAGTAAGTGGTCGCTTCTCTGTTCAGAGAGTTGTTGCTACTCTCTTCTTCGGTCTCCTGTTGAGTTCGTAGGTGTTGAGAATGGTTTGATCCCTATTCAGCTGAATTCCTGAGACCAGACGAAATCCAGGTCTCCTACTCCTCCGCCATCTTGCTCCGCCCCCCTCCCCAAATGTTCTATTTTCTTGATCTGAAAGCTGGTTATATAGGTATGCTGACTTCATGAACATTCATCAGACTATGCACAGGATGTGTGCA
>NW_027409855.1:0-1148 GCF_003265705.2 Callorhinus ursinus | reverse complement strand
CTCAGCCCTCCTCCTACGGTGCCAGGACAGGTGTTCCAAGGCCTCAGGACCGACCCACTGTGCTAACGCCCAGGCTTCAGGAGGACTTGGGGCCTCAGCCACGGTCAGGGGCCGGCCCCCTCAGGACCTGCTGTGGAGACTTCGGGAGGACGTGGGGCCACGTCCACGCTGACGGGAGCCAGGCTCCTCAGGACCCGCTGTGGGGAGTGCGGGAGGACGTGGGTCCGTGTCCACGCTGACGGGAACTAGGCCTCCTCAGGACCTGCTGTGGGGACTTTGATAAGACGTGGGGCCGCGTCTACGCTGACAGGGGCCGGGCCTCCTCAGGACACGCTGTGGAGACTTCGGGAGGACGTGGGGCCGCGTCCACGCTGACGGGAGCCGAGCCTCCTCAGGACCCGCTGTGGAGGACGTGGGTCCGCGTCTACACTGACAGGGGCCAGGCCTCCTCAGGACTCGCTGAGGGAGGAGGAGGTGAGGAGAAGCCGCCTGAGCGGGGACTGCGGAGTGGGTGCGAGCTCACAGGACCCAGCGGAGGAGGGGCGCGCTGTGTAGACACCGGGGCTTTGTGCGCGGTGACGCGGAGTCCCGCGCGGTGCTGTGCGCGGGGCTGTCGGGTCTCCCCTTCCTGGGCTCGGATCCGCTCGGTGGTCCCGGGGTCTGTGTTTACACGCCCCTCGAATTTGGTTCTGGGGCTCCACAGCCAGGCTGCGGTCAGGCAGCGGACACACGCCGTGGCGCTCGTGCTCCCCGGGCCTCGGCCCTGCGTGTCCTCCCCGCAGCCGCACCGTCGGGGTCGGAGTGGGGCTCCGCCTCCGTCAGGAAGGTCGGCGTCTCGGCTTCTCCGGGCCCGTGCAGACATGGTTGTTTGAAGAGGAACCGACTCTGCGGGAAACCCATCACCACAGCGCAGATCCTCCCTCTCCACACTCAGACCGCAGCCGAGTCTCCTCAGCGCCCGCGGGGTGCTTCAGGGCGTGTTACCCCCGACGGGGACACTGTCCCGCGGAACCACCACAGAACCCTAAGTGAGGACGTCATCCCGGTGCCCACGTTATAACCCAGGCCACGGGCCCACTTCCCCTGTCGCCACCTGCCCCACGGTCTGAAGCGTCCTTTCCATTCGGATCCAGTTCTTTCTGGAACTG
>NW_027409854.1:599-1148 GCF_003265705.2 Callorhinus ursinus | reverse complement strand
TGCTTCCCTTGCCTTTGGCGATGTTTCTAGGAAGAAGTTGCTATGGCTGAGGTTGAAGAGGTTGCTCCCTGTGTTCTTCTTTAGGATTTTGATGGACTCCTGTCTCACGTTTAGGTCTTTCAAACATTTAGAGTCTATTTTTGTCTGTGGTGTAAGGAAATGGTCGTTTCATTCTTCTGCATGTAGCTGTCCCATTTTCCCAACACCATTTGTTGAAGAGACTGTCTTTTTCCATTGGTTATTCTTTCCTGCTTTGTTAAAGATTAGTTGACCATAAGGTGTTGGCGGGGATGTGGAGAAAGGGGAACCCTCCTACACTGTCAGGGGGAATGCAAGCTGGTGCAGCCACTCTTGAAAACAGTATGGAGGTTCCTCAAACAGTTGAAAATAGAGCTACCATACAATCCAGCAATTGCACTACTGGGTATTTACCACAAAGATACAAATGTAGGGATCTGAAGGGGTATGTGCACCCCAATGTTTATAGCAGCAATGTCCACAATAGCCAAACTGTGGAAAGAGCTGAGATGCCCTTCAACAGATGAATGG
>NW_027409854.1:0-499 GCF_003265705.2 Callorhinus ursinus | reverse complement strand
AATTCTAAATCTCAGGAAACAAACTGAGTGTTGCTGAGTGGTGGGGGTAGGAGGGATGGGGTGGCTGGGTGATAGACATTGGGGAGGGTATGTGCTATGGTGAGCGCTATGTATTGTGCAAGACTGTTGAATCACAGATCTGTACTTCTGAAACAAATAATGCAAGGTATGTTAAGAAAAAATAAAAAGAAAAAGTTAGCAGGAGGGGAAGAATGAAGGGGAGTAAATCAGAGGGGAAGACGAACCATGAGAGACGATGGACTCTGAAAAACAAACTGAGGGTTCTAGAGGGGAGGGGGATGAGGGAAGGGTTAGCCTGGTGATGGGTATTAAGGAGGGTACGTTCTGCGTGGAGCACTGGTGTTATGCACAAACAATGAATCATGGAACACTATATAAAGAAATAATGATGTAATGTATGGTGATTAACATAACAATAAAAAATTAAAAAATAAAGATTAGTTGACCATAGAGTTGAGGGTCCATTTCTGGGCTCTCT
>NW_027409853.1:389-1148 GCF_003265705.2 Callorhinus ursinus | reverse complement strand
AATTCAAGTTTTTAAACATTGTGCTTTGAAAATATGCATGGTATGGAGGCGAAGCAAGATGGCAGAGGAGTAGGAGACTTGGATTTCATCTGGTTTCAGGAATTCAGCAAGATAGGGATCAAACCATTCTGAACACCTATGAACTCAACAGGAGACTGAAGAAAAGAATAGCAACATGTCTGTGAAAAGAAAAGCGACCACTTTCTGGAAGGTAGGATGTATGGAGAAGTGAATCCGAGGCGATATTCAGGAAGATAGACAGTGGCGGAGGGGGCCTCTGTAGGCCACTTCTGGCAAGAGATAGAGCCTCAGAGCACAAAATCGGAATATTTAGAAGTCAGCTCCCCTGAGGGACGTTGCTCCAGTGTCTAAGCAGGGGGTGGAACCCTCGCGGGACAGTGTGGTCTCAGGACCCTCGGGGTCACAGAGGGACCAGGGGTGCCTGAGTGCGGCAGAACTCCAAGGTATCAGAGCAGGAAAGCTGGCTGCAGAGACAGAGCCGAGGCATGGGCTCTCAGCTTGGTGTTGTCATAAACTGTGATCAGCGACACAGTCGGGCTACTGCGCCTCCAGCAGTGACCCAACAAGCAGCAGATCCAGGGAGACTCCCCTTCCTGCCCTGAGAGGAGCAGCATGGGAGCACACCGCAGGGATCTGCTGGGTTCGGAGACTCCACACTGGGTAGGGTGCCGGAGATGGAGGCGCTTGGTCACAGGCCGCGTGAGCATGGATTGCGGCTGCAGATCCGGGAGACGGGAG
>NW_027409853.1:0-289 GCF_003265705.2 Callorhinus ursinus | reverse complement strand
CCGAACCCAGCAGATCCCTGCGGTGTGCTCCCATGCTGCTCCTCTCAGGGCAGGAAGGGGAGTCTCCCTGGATCTGCTGGGTTCGGAGACTCCACACTGGGTAGGGTGCCGGAGATGGAGGCGCTTGGTCACAGGCCGCGTGAGCATGGATTGCGGCTGCAGATCCGGGAGACGGGAGTGATTGACTGCTTTTCTCTGGGCGCGCACTGTGGAGCGGGGCCCTGAGTTCTTGGCTCCTCCCAGGGGTAGATTGGGAGGCCGCCATTTTTACTCTCCTCCTGCAAAGTTG
>NW_027409852.1:0-1148 GCF_003265705.2 Callorhinus ursinus | reverse complement strand
TCAGAATAGGAAATAGTGAGGTTGCCGGCTACTTTTTTTTGCAAGTGTTTTGTTGAAGTCTTGCAAAGACAGAAGGGATGTTCTCCTGTCCCTCAACGCACACGCACACGCACACGCACACACGCCAGCTTCTGTGTGTGCCTCGCTCGAGCTCTCGTCTGCACGCTCACCTTCGGTATTGTTTTTTTAAAAGTTACAAGACTTCCACATGGTAAGCCTTAGGGTTAATTTAAGCTGCCTTTTTTCCTTTCTAAATCTGGCATTCACCGGCTTGCTGAAAAGAGGTCTCTCGCTCTCTTTCTATTACAGTCTCATTGACTGGGACAAGAAAATAACATCGAGAGAGCTAACTTGCAGCTGCCAAGGCCAAGAAATTCTAAGTTGCTGATAAGACCCTCCCTCTTCCCTCCCCCCTCCGCGCCCCCCCTTTCTCCCTCCTCCCTCCTCCTTTCTGCCAGAGTGACTGGATCACACAGGGGACTCGGGAACTCACATTTTTCCCCCCTCGGTGAGACTCCCAGACGGTGCTCAACCATCTGTGGTCCCGTGGGTCCAGCAGAGGGGGCCCGAGGAGGGGGGGTTTGCCCATCAGGAGCTGTTTGGGTCAGACACTCACAGAGATCCTATGCACCCACCCTGAGCGGGCTGATTAATTAAGCAATTGCATCATTGATTCAAGGTTTGTGATTTGGTGCCAGGGCTCTGGCTGGCGCATTCCTGAGCTTCCCTCCCCTGGGCTGTCAGTTGTAGGATCCCTTTCTTTTTTTCCAGGCGGATTTTCCTCCTCCTGCCAACGCTGGGCGCTTGGTGAGGAAAGGAATTGGGGCCCCTGTGTCTCCGCCACCCTCCCCCCACCCCCCACCGCCTGACCCTCAGCCAGGAAGCTCCGGTGGCAGCTCCTGGGGTGTCTTGATGGGTGGGGCTGCGAGCTCACAGCCCTGGGCAGACCCCAGGAGGGGACATTTCTCCTCCCAGCAGGGCCCCATGGGCTTCAGCAGGGGCTCCAAGGCTGAGAGGGCAGGGAGCCCCGCGGCGCTGATTTGACATTTTTAGCTGAAGACCTTTGTTCAGACCAATTTCCAAGTAGCTTTGGGTTGGAGTGCATTCTGCTTTTTTCCTTTCCTTCCTTCCTCCCTCCCTCCCTCCCT
>NW_027409851.1:0-1148 GCF_003265705.2 Callorhinus ursinus | reverse complement strand
CCTCTGTCCCTGCCCCTGCTCCTGCCCCTATCCTGAGCCCTGCCCCTACTCCTGCTCCTGCAGGGGTCCCACAGCCACATCCAGAGCCCACAGCCCTGCAGGGAGAGCTCCTTGTACAATCACCCTTAGTTCCATCGCCAGAACCCGAGACCCCGCCCGATTGTTTCATCCCCTCCCCCTGTGTTCTTTCTCTCTGGTACATATTAACTGTTATTTTATCCTTCCATGTCCTATATACTGTTTATTATTTGTTTTAAATAAAATTACTTGTTTTCAATTGAACACGTCTTGAGCATTAAGTACATGCCCAACGCTGTGCCACCACACCCCAGAACATTGCTGCAGAATGTCTCATTCCCCAAAGGAGTCCCCAAACCAGAAGCCCTCCCTGCCCATTTCTCCTCCAGCCCAGACCCCGGCAACCCCTAAGCTGCTTTCTCTCTCTGTTCCTTTACCTATTCCTGATGTTTCTGTAAGTGGAATCACGCAATAGGGGCCTTTGTGTCTGCCCCCCTATTTTCAAAGGGGACTTGTTTTCTTCTGTGTTTATTTGTCATAAAATTTCCCTTATTTGATATTGAAATCCCCGCTGGATGACACATCAGATGTAATCAAAGAGGCCACTTTAGGAATTATGGGCACCATCTCGGGGCCGAGACCCCTGGTCCTGCTGGGACACCACAGCCTGACCCCAGACAGGACAGGGCTGGTTCCTCCTGAGACCCACACAGAAACCAGGGAAATGCAGAAAGCTGGAAGACACACCACAAAGGGCAAAAGCACTGCTCACAAACCAAGGCCAGAGAAAGGTTTCACCTGACTCTGGTCCAAACCACGCTCCCAGTCACTGGGTTCCACAGGGACGGAGACCAAACACATGCAAGTCCAAGGCGGAAGGATAGGCACGCAGGGAATATGTGTCAGAGATGCAGGAGCTCCTGGGGAAGGACTCTGGCAAAGGAAACCCTATGGAGGCAGTGCTGGTCACCCTCAGACTGGCAGGTGCCTGGTCTGGGGACCAGCAGCCCTGGGGAGAACGTGAGGAAGTAGAGGTCCCCTGGAGAGAACGGTGACAGGCACCCCTGTCTGGGAGAACAGTGAGCAGCACCCATCCCAGGCCACAGGGGCACCCATCCTCAGCCTCGGAC
>NW_027409850.1:0-1148 GCF_003265705.2 Callorhinus ursinus | reverse complement strand
CCTTACCTTAGGGGGAGTAATTCTGATTCCTGAAGCATGCACCTCTTTGTTTTCTATTTATTATTATTTTTTTTTAAATTTCAGCTAGGCTCCATCACCTACGTGGGACTCTAATGCATGACCCTGAGATGAAAGATGCACGCTCTACTGACCGAGGCAGCATGTGTCCCCCCCAGCACCTTTGATGCAGGCACATTTTTCATGTTGGAAAAATACTGCAAACTGTGGGACATGCCTTCCATCCGCTCCACTCCTTCTGGGCATGTTTCCTGAGTTCCGGCTATGTGCGAGTCCTCTTTCCCACCCACCTATAGAAGGGCATATACATGGAAAATGAGCCCATCCATAGAAGACCCTCTAGGATACCAACCCAGATCCGCTGGGATCCCTGTGGTCTTTTCTCTGTTATTCTCTCCTGCTCTCAGTGTGTTTCTGCTCCTAAAAGCACCTGTGAGCAGGACTGCCCTGGAGCTCCTTTGTACCCAGTCCCAGAGAACGGGGAGTACATGCCGTATATGACCCCAGCCCCATGTATCTCCCCTCCCCAAAGGCACTCAGCCTTTCACTAACAGGTGCAGCAGGGTAAAATCTCCATTCCTGGCCCAGGGGAGACTAACTCTGAAAGACAAGTGTCCCCTAGGCTCTCCTAAACCTGTCAGGACAAAGCTCCCCCACTGCTGTTGCTGGAAATCACACCTTACACAGCAATGAACTCAAAATGGTCAGAGATCTAAGTATAAGAACTAAAACTATTGTGCAAGAGGACTACATGGGAGAAAATGGTCAGGAATTCACAGTAAGCAAAGAGTTCTAAGTCACTACGGCAAGAGCACGATACGTAAGAGAAAATTGAAGATGAAGAAGTTTTTTGCATCAAACATTGTCACTGAGAAAAGGAACAGAGAAGCCACTGATTAGGACAAAATATTTGTGGATTAAATACCCAATGGGGACTCATGTTCACCAGTGACAAGAGGACTTTGAACTCACTCAATGGGCAGAAGCAACACACTTGTTTAAGGCAGTATAAGAGTTGAATACACATGTACCAAAGGAGACACATAAAAAGGTAATCAATGTTATTAGTAATATGTTATTAGTTCTCAAAGAAATGCAAGGAAAACCAGGGACCATTTTAAACCAACTAG
>NW_027409849.1:0-1149 GCF_003265705.2 Callorhinus ursinus | reverse complement strand
AAATTTTAGTCCTAACTCATATTTTAGTCCTGAAGTCAGATTTTAGTGCTAAATACAAATTTTAGTCCTAAATTCAAATTTTAGCCCTCCACTCATATTTTAGTCCTTAATTCTTATTTTAGTCCTAAATTCATGGGATTAGTTTAATCTTAAATTTATAGATAGCAAAGCTTAAGAATCTGCAACCATTTCTTCCTTGTTCTGTGATGTTTTCTCTTAATCTTTATGTTTTGCTTAAGATACTACTTATTGTTTAACATTTATGAGTTTTAAGCAGTAAAAATACAAATTTTCTCCCGATGACAAGCATACACTCCCATGCACGTGGGCGCGGGCCCACGCGCACACCCCAGGATGCAGAATCCAGACTATTGTAGTTGCTTTGTGAGTCCCTGAAGATGTAAAACTAGAATTGACAATTTCATTAACTGCTTGTAGATAAATAAATTACTGAAAGGAAAAAAACGTGTGTGTGCAATGTGTAAAGGGAGGACAGGCTCCTTGATGTTCTGCACAGAGAGCAGAGTGTCCGGATGGACCAGGGAAGATCCCAGGCAGGAGCGCTTCTCCCACACGGGGTGCGGTGGAGGAGGAGGCCAGGGGACAGTCCCCAGCTGCAGCAGGGAGAAGGGCAGGACCAAGGAGGGGGGTCCTAGCCTCCATCCACAGGGGGAGGCGGTCCCACCCCTGGGCCTGCAGGGAGGCCAGGGAGGTGGCATCTGCTGAGCCCAGTGGGGGGCAGTCCCGGGAATGGGGCAAAGTGCCCCCCTCTGCCCTCCAGGCCCCCATGGAATGCTGGTGCAGGGAAGCCCCCAGAGGGCCTGGAGAGCAGACAGGAGAGTCCGCCTCGGGCACAGGGCAGGCAGAAACGTGTCCAGGAGCAATTTGGAGACGGACCCACACACACAACTCTATTTGACCCAAAGTGTGCCTGTGTGTTACTGCCTGCATTCGCACCCACATATGTAGTGAGAATCTCTGCAGCTTCTACGATGTCTCTGGCGCTGTCCTGCCGCGAGGGGCGAGGTCCGAGGACCCCCAGGGCTTCCGTCCTAGTGAGGGGCAAGGCCAGGGAATCCAGAGCAAGGGGACAAGGAATAAAAATCTCTGCTCTGCGGAGAATTCGAATAGGGTGACGGCTACCGGGGT
>NW_027409848.1:566-1149 GCF_003265705.2 Callorhinus ursinus | reverse complement strand
GAGATGTTCAGAAAGCACAGCAACAGCCCAGGCTGCACTGCGGAGGGTTGGCACTTCAGCCATAACTCTTCCTGCTCTTCCTTGAGTTCTTTACTCTATTCTCTGCTCCTGCCCATGGCAATACCCCTGCCCACTCCTCCTGCTGTGGGCCTCTCACCAACTTTCTGCATGCCACCTTCCTCTGTGTCCCTATTTTTGTGCTCTTCTGTGGTCCTGAGAGTCCTTGAACCCAGCTACTCCTCAATGCCTTTCCCTCTGCAGGATGAATTGGCTGCTCAGGTATGCATTCTGATTTGGCATGTGGGATAAGGACACTGGGAATCAGAGTAAAGTGGATTCTCAGCTAGCTGGGCCCCATATCCCTGCAGTCACAACCGGTCTCAACAAAGGAAAGCTGAGTCCACAAACTGAGGGAATCGCCACATCATTGGACACAGTGGAAATTCTTGGACCCCAGGTCCTCAGACAATAAGCTGTCTGAACCAGCACAGAGGTGACAAACTAATCCACCATATACCTGGCTGACAATGACCCCATAAACGTCAAACCTCAAAAACAGCAGAATATAAAGAATTTCAGTCCC
>NW_027409848.1:0-466 GCF_003265705.2 Callorhinus ursinus | reverse complement strand
CACGTGGGATAAGGACACTGGGAATCAGAGTAAAGTGGATTCTCAGCTAGCTGGGCCCCATATCCCTGCAGTCACAACCGGTCTCAACAAAGGAAAGCTGCGTCCACAAACTGAGGGAATCGCCACATCATTGGACACAGTGGAAATTCTTGGACCCCAGGTCCTCAGACAATAAGCTGTCTGAACCAGCACAGAGGTGACAAACTAATCCACCATATACCTGGCTGACAATGACCCCATAAACGTCAAACCTCAAAAACAGCAGAATATAAAGAATTTCAGTCCCTAAACAGCACCAGGAACCTGACACCTGAGAGCCCTCTGATCCTATTTGACACTGAGCAGGAGAATATCATAGATATGGAGTCGACAAGGAGCCCTCACACCACAAGCTGGCCAGGCCAGTGTGACACAAAGCAAGTGAGTCCAAAGAATATGAGGCTTGCCAAGTGCCAAGAAACCACGA
>NW_027409847.1:0-1149 GCF_003265705.2 Callorhinus ursinus | reverse complement strand
CCATCATGAAAACGTTTTACATTTCTTAGAAGCTCCATATAAAACTATGTTTTTGTGTGGTATATAATACCTGTGTGGTATTTCATATGCAGTAATTTTTCTTTGAAGTTTTAGCAAATTTTTAGCACATTTATGTTAGGGAACTTTTAATAAATGATTCCACTGTATAGTTTTGATTTTTAGAGTTTAAGTAAACATACTTTTTCTCCACTAGATGGGGCTGATGCCCTATCATAAAACAACACAAACCCCATCTCCCTGCGTTTTGGCCCCCCCAAAAACCAGATTTTTTTTGTAGTTGTTAGTTTTTAAAGTTAGTGTTCATGTTTTCATATGAAAATTTTATGCTTAATTACAGGCTAATATGTGTGTTTTTCAGTTAGGAATTCAGATCCACTTCATGGCATTCAGATTACCGGAAAAAGAAATTAGTTAAATTTCAACCATGAGAAACTATGGGCTCTGAGAAACAAACTGAGAGTTCTAGAGGGGAGGGGGGTGGGGGGATGGGTTAGCCTGGTGATGGGTATTAAGAAGGGCACGTACTGCATGAGCACTGGGTGTTATATGCAAACAATGAATCATGGAACACTACATCAAAAACTAATGATGTGATGTATGGTGATTAACATAACATAATAAAAAAAAGAAAAGCAAAAAAAAAAATTTCAAACATAGATGCCATATTGTGAATACAGAACTGTTCTTCACTAGTGTATTAACATTTTGATAGAATTAGTTCCTATCCTCTTAAGTTAATGCAAGGGAAGAGTAATAAAGTTTATCAATTAGTTTACTCAATTTAAATTATTATTATTTTTTAAAGGATTTATTTATTTGAGAGAAAGAGCACAGGAACCACAACCTTGCATGGGGGAGGAGGGGAGAGCTGGGGAGGGGGAGGCGCAGAGGAAGAGGAAGAGGAAGAGAGAGTTTTAAACTGACTCTGCACTAAGCTCTGAATCCCACACAGGGCTTGATCTCAAGACCCTGAGATCATGATCTGAGCCAAAACCAAGACTAAGAAGCTTAACCAGCTGTGCCTCCCAGGTGCCCCTAAATTATTTTTTAAAAAGTAATGAATCTACTGAAGGAGTAATCCATCCACAAAACATTAAAGTAATCAATACACACACACATACACACACA
>NW_027409846.1:0-1149 GCF_003265705.2 Callorhinus ursinus | reverse complement strand
CTGGGCCTCCTCAGGACCCGCTGTGGAGGACGTGGGTCCGCGTCTACTCTGACAGGGGCCAGGCCTCCTCAGGACTCGCCGAGGGAGGAGAAGGTGAGGAGAAGCCGCCTGAGCCGGGACTGCAGAGGGGGTGCGAGCTCACAGGACCCCGCGGAGGAAGGGCGCGCTGTGTAGACGCCGGGGCTTTGTGCGCTGTGACGCGGGGTCCCCCGCGGTGCTGTGCACGGGGCTGTCGGGTCTCCCCTTCCTGGGCTAGGATCCGCTGGGTGGTCCCGGGGTCTGTGTTTATGCGCCCCTCAGATTCGGTTCCGGGGCTCCTCAGCCAGGCTGCGGTCAGGCAGCGGACACCCGCCGCGGCGCTCGTGCTCCCCGGGCCTCGGCCCTGCGTGTCCTCCCCGCGTCCGCACCGTCGGGGTCGGGGTGGGGCTCCGCCTCCGTCCCGAAGGTCGGCGTCTTGGCTTCTCGGGGCCGTGCTGACGTGGTGGTTTGAAGAGGAACCGACTCTGCGGGAAACCCGTCACCGCAGCGCAGATCCTGCCTCTCCACACTCAAACCCCAGCCGGCATCTCCTCACCGCACTCGGGGTGCTTCAGGGCGTTTTACCCCCGACGGGACACTGTCCCGTGGAACCACCACAGAACCCGAAGTGAGGACGTCATCCCGGTGTCCACGTTATAACCCAGGCCACGGGCCCACTTCCCCTGTCGCCACCTGCCCCAGGGTCTGAAGTGTCCTTTCCATTCGGATCCAGTTCTTTCTGGAACTGCTCCCAACATGCTGCCTTATTTGGGTGACCTTGGTGGATGTAAAGAGCGCGATGGTTCCAGTCTGGGTGGACGGTCGTGGCTTGTAACTGGGGCTGTTTTCAGTGTCCGTCCCCGTCGTGACCTGCATCGGTCCCTCATTCCCGTGTTCACTGTGACTAAACATAGTCACATGACCCCTCAGAACGTGTCAGGTGCACAGTTCTCGGCCTTAGCTGGGTTCCCACGGTGACACGTCATTCTCCAGAACTTCTTCCTTCTCCCCGAGGGCGGCTCTGTATGCAGGAGACACCAGCTCCCCGTCCCCCTTCCCCTCGGCGCCTGCAACCACTTTCTAATGTGTGTCTCAGGACACTTCATGTAAGTGGGACCACAGGGCGTCTGT
>NW_027409845.1:0-1149 GCF_003265705.2 Callorhinus ursinus | reverse complement strand
GCTTTCATCCCTCTCAAGGAATGATTATGATTCGTTTAAAGTGAAGGAAGATTATTTGCAGTGTCCAGATTGAGACGTGTAGGTGTACATACTCTCCCACCAGGTCCTACCTTCTCAAACTGGATACCTTCTGTTCTTAATCTGTTGGAATTCCTCCTCCGTGAAGTCTTCCCTGATTTTCACATCCAAAATTCTTTTCATTGACTTCCACTTTTCCTGCTTCACCTACAATTGCATGAGTAAAAGCAGTTATTTTTGGTTTCACTGACTTCACGTTTTGCCAATTCCTGTTTTATTCATTTATTTGTAATAATTGAGGTATAATTAACAGGTAATATTATATTCCTTTTGGGTGTATGACAGAGTGATATCTGTATATATTGTGAAATAATCACCACTTCATTCTGGTTAGCATCTCCCCACAGTTTCACGTTTTCTTGTGAAAAGAATATTTAAGAATTTTGTCCTAGCAACCTTCAAATATACAATCAAATATGATTATCCACAGTGACCATTGACTGCAGTTCTCATGAAACCAGTTTTACAGATTTTTTTCACACCTTACCTTCTGTCTTTAAATCACATATTTTAAGGGCAGAAGTAGGTCCTGGGTTCCCTTTTCATTCAGAAGAGTTTTGCCCTGTGGTTGTAGCTTTTCACCACCAATGACAATAAACCTCTGGTGCCTGGCATGGTCCTTGACAGTTGGTTAAGAGAATGGTTAGAAGATACTGGCAGGGCTGAGTTCCTGTGGGAACACACAGCTACTGAGCAGAGAGGCATGGGGTGATGAAAACCCAGGCAGGAAGATCACTGTGATTGTGAAGGAAGATTTGCAGCTGGAAAGCCCTACAGTTATTACTGTGAAAAAGAGGGAGACCTGAGAGCCACTGCTGGAGAGACTGTAAATCTGAGCACAGAAACAGAAGGAGTCTGGTCTCTCTGAGAAAGTTTGACTGATAGTCAATCCTTGGTATCCTTTCACAGTTGGGAATTATGAAGCCAGCAATGTAAGGCTATGCTCAATCATTCCATATGCATTTATATAATCGTGTCTACTTTGGCCAAGGATGTGCTAGGCTTTGGTGGTAAGAGATAGGAAAAGGCTCCAGATGATGATATGCTGGCTCTGCTCACAGGAACTTCACA
>NW_027409844.1:0-1149 GCF_003265705.2 Callorhinus ursinus | reverse complement strand
ATTTGTTAATTTTTAATTATATTTGATATAAATCAAAGGATAGTTGCAAAACTTTATATTTAAGAACAGTGTAAAAAAAAAAAAAACCCAAAAAGAAGTCCCAACCATGCAACACAACTTGGAACTGCTTTAAAACAATGCTGTGATTGACGAGTTTGCTGCCCGATTAATATCGATCACCCAGACTTTGGATTCTGCTATTGTTTCTACAATGACATTTTGTATGAATCAACGTCCTTGGATTAAAATAAAACTTAGCAAAAAATCAAAACAAACCCCACCATGCTGCTGGGTGATGTATGCAAGAGGTGTGGGAGGCAGCAACCTGTGCGTCCTCAGGAGGCAGGGCCACCTCCATGGGCGTGTGGGCAGGAGTGCAGAGCTGAGCAGCTCTCTGGAGAAAATAACCCCCTAAAACTGATTGGGCCTGTTCATGATGCAAGTATGGATCAGCCTGAGAATCTGGGTGGGGTTGGGGTGAGGGTCATGGGTTGGGGTCAGGGCCAGTGTCTGGATCAGGGTTAGATTTAAGCATAATTGGCTTTCTTCCCCCTCCTCCATCTCCCTGGGCCTCCAGGGTAGTCAGGACTCACCCAGGGTCACACACGAGTCAGAGGTGAGCTGGAGCATTGGTTTTCAGCCCTTCTCTCCTGGGCTCAGGAAGAAGAAAAGTGAAATGTCCACCTGATCCCTGACTGTTTGAGATCCAACTCATCCCCAGTCAGGGGTTATAGGGGGCCTCAGAGGTTATACAGGGTCCTTCCGCCCTCCCACCTGGGAAGGGTGCTGCTTGTCCCACTCTGCCTGGGCAGCCCCAAGTTCCAGCACGGCCCCACCTCACAAGGGCACTCTGTAGACACGAATGGATTCATATAGGCCTGACTGCTGCGGCCTGCCCACCTCCATGTACAGCCTTCTTCCGGGCTGTTGGGGGCACCCCCTGGCGCTGGCTAGATCCTTCGTCCCATCTGATTGATCGGCAGGAAACAGGCAGTAGACAGGACAGCCCTTGGCCTCTGACCATCCAGGGAGGCATCTGTGGCCCTCCAGCTCAGGCCAGAAAGGGTCTTGACAACCCCCACAGCCATTACTGTGCTGACGATGCTCCTGGCAGTGTAATAGGCCCATGGGCAGTGTAGAGAGCCCCAC
>NW_027409843.1:0-1149 GCF_003265705.2 Callorhinus ursinus | reverse complement strand
TGATATAAGGATTGCCACCCCAGCTTTCTTTTGGTGTCCATTAGCATGGTAAATGGTTTTCCACCCCCTCACTTTCAATCTGGGGGTGTCTTTGGGTCTAAAATGAGTCTCTTGCAGACAGCATATAGATGGGTCTTAGTTTTTAATCCAATCTGATAGCCTGTGTCTTTTGATTGGGGTATTTAGCCCATTTACATTCAGGGTAACTATTGAAAGATATGAATTTAGTGCCATTGTATTGCCTGTAAGGTGACTGTTACTGGATATTGTCTGTGTTCCTTTCTGGTCTATGCTGCTTTTAGGCTCTCCCTTTGCTTAGAGGACCCCTTTCAATATTTCTTGTAGGGCTGGTTTCGTGTTTGCAAATTCCTTTAGTTTTTGTTTGTCCTGGAAGCTTTTTATCTCTCCTTCAATTTTCTGATCATTAGATCATTTTAAAAACAAAGCTTCCATCATTCTCCAGATGGATACCTCTATTCACACGTGTTTTAAAATACTGCCAGAGTGCAATTTACATCACTTCTTACAGCTGCAGTCCAATCACTAATGATTCCTGCTGAAGTTATGCTATCAAAATCAGTGACTTAAATGTCTCAAAATCAGTGTATAATTTACCTTTCAATCATTCATATGCCTTATGAATAATAGTGGTTTTAACACAGTGTTCGCACTTTCAATTTAAATACTTTCTCTCTCTCATATAAAGGAATTCTGGACATTTTGGTTTAAGGGAGATCATTTGTATAAAATAAAATTATATGTAATTAAAAAATATCTTTAGCTGTAAGCATGGATAGGGAATAGGTCCTATTCTACATTCCCAAAGTGAATACAAGTTTCAGTCAGAAAAATTCTAAACATATGATAATATTTATATAGATTTTCATTTATTATAGAAATAGGCAAAGTTTGAAATATAACTCCTAAACATATTTCACTCATTAGTATTATGCTATGTCTTTATTCCAGTGGAAAAAGGAATGGACTCTTCCAACTGAGAAAAGGAAAATGACAGTTATCTTAAGAAAGAACCTGAGAGGGGCACCTGGGTGACTCAGTTGGTTAGGCATCTACCTTTGGCTCAGGTCATGATCCCAGGGTCCTGGGATAGAGCCCTGGGGTTCAGGCTGGTTTTGGGCTCCCTGCCCA
>NW_027409842.1:0-1149 GCF_003265705.2 Callorhinus ursinus | reverse complement strand
TCTGATAGCCTGTGTCTTTGGATTGGGGCATTGAGCCCATTTACATTAAGGGTAACTATTTAAAGGTATGAATTTAGTGCCATTGTATTACCTGTAAGGTGAATGTTAACTGTCTGTTGTCTGTGTTCGTTTCTGCTCTTTGCTGCTTTTAGGTTCTCTCTTTGCTTAGAGGACCCCTCTCAATATTTCTTGGAGGGCTGGTTTCGTGTTTGCAAATTCCTTTAGTTTTTGTTTGTTCTGGAAGCTTTTTATCTCTCCTTCTATTTTCAATGACAGCCTAGCTGGATATAGTATTCTTGGCTGCATATTTTTCTCGTTTAGTGCTCTGAAGATATCTTGCCAGTCCTTTCTGGCCTGCCAGGTCTCTGTGGATAGGTCTGTTGCCAATCTAATGTTTCTACCATTGTAGGTTACATATCTCTTCTCCCGAGCTGCTTTCAGGATTTTCTCTTTGTCTCTGAGACTCGTAAGTTTTACTATTAGATGTCGGGGTGTTGACCTATTATTATTGATTTTGAGAGGGGTTCTCTGTGCCTCCTGGATTTTAATGCCTGTTTCCTTCCTCACATTAGGGAAGTTCTCTGCTATAATTTGCTCCAATATACCTTCTGCCCCCCTCTCTCTCTCTTCTTCTGGGATCCCAATTATTCTAATGCTGTTTCGTCTTATCATATCACTTATCTCTCGAATTCTGCCCTCGTGATCCTGTAGTTGTTTCTCTCTCTTTTTCTCAGCCTCTTTATTTTCCATCATTTGGTCTTCTATATCGCTGATTCTCTCTTCTGCCTCATTTATCCTAGCATTTAGTGCCCCCATTTTTGATTGCACCTCATCAATAGCCTTTTTGATTTCGATTTGGTTAGATTTTAGTTCTTTTATTTCTCCAGAAAGGGTTTCTCTAATAACTTCCACGCTTTTTTCAAGCCCAGCTAGTATCTTTAAAGTCATGATTCTGAACTCTAGGTCCGACATCGTACTAATGTCCCTATTGAGTAGGTCCCTGGCTGACGGTACTACCTCTTGTTCTTTTTGCTGAGGTGATTTCTTTCATCTTGTCATTTTGTCCAGAGGAGAATAGATGAATGAGAGAACAAAATGCTAACAGGTTTACAACGTCCCCAGCAAATATACTGTATAGAAATCAGAAAA
>NW_027409841.1:0-1149 GCF_003265705.2 Callorhinus ursinus | reverse complement strand
CTTTTTGCTGAGGTGATTTTTTCGTCTTCTGATTTTGTCCAGAGGAGAATAGATGAGTAAAGAACAAAATGCTACCAGGTTAACAACGTCCCCAGGAAATATACTCTGTATAAATCAGAAAAGACCTGAAACCAGGGGAAAAGAAAGGGAAAGAAAGAAAAAAGAGAGAGAGAAAAAAAACAAAAGAAAAAGATAAAAACAAAAACAGAACAATACAAAAAAAGCAGTATATGATCAAATATGATCAGGCTAGTGCATAGATCAGTGCCACACACTAGATTTTGGGCATATTTTGGTCTGTTAGAAGAAAGTGCCTCCTAAAATTTTGAAGGAAGAAAGACATATATGTACAAAATAATGGTTGATACAATGAAGGGATGGAAGGTGACTGTAAAGATGAAACTATAAAAGATTTTATAAAAGGAATTGATAAGATAAGAAGTTGTTTGAAAAAAGAAAGAAGAAGATTAAAAAAAAAGAGAGAGAAAAAAAGGGGGGAGAATGTGATCAGGTAGGAGAGTAGAACAAAGCCATACACTAGTGATTTAGGGTATATTTTGATCTGTTAGAAGAAACTGTATATCAAAATTTTAATGAGAGAACAACTTATATATGCCAAAAATAAGGGTAACTACTATGAGGGGATAAAATATGACTCTAAAAATGAAAAATAAATTTTTTTATAAAGGATTTGGAAGATGTTGGTTGAAAAAGGGAAAAAGAAAAATTAAAAGAAAAACAGGTAAAAAAATTAACTTTGAAAAACGAATGAATCATCGTAAAAAAAGCCATGAATTCTATGTGCACTATTCCCCTAGCGCTGGAGTTCTCCCATTCTCCTTGATTGGTAAACTTGGTCTTGGCTTGCTGACTGTTCCTTCTGATATTCTGGGGGAGAGGCCTGTTGCCGTGGTTCCCAAATGTCTTTGCCGGAGGCGGAATTGCCCCGCCCTTGTCGGTCCATCCTAAGACAGCTGCTCGGGTTTGCTCTCAGGAGGTTTTGTTCCCTGCAACCTCTCGGGACAGCTTTGGAGGACCAGGGTGAAAATGGTGGCCTCCCAATCTCCACCTGGAGGAGCTGAGATCTCAGGGCCCCGCTCCTCAGTGCGCCCCCAGAGAAAAGCAGTCACTCCCGTCCCCCCGGTCTCC
>NW_027409840.1:0-1149 GCF_003265705.2 Callorhinus ursinus | reverse complement strand
CCATCATGAAAACGTTTTACATTTCTTAGAAGCTCCATATAAAACTATGTTTTTGTGTGGTATATAATACCTGTGTGGTATTTCATATGCAGTAATTTTTCTTTGAAGTTTTAGCAAATTTTTAGCACATTTATGTTAGGGAACTTTTAATAAATGATTCCACTGTATAGTTTTGATTTTTAGAGTTTAAGTAAACATACTTTTTCTCCACTAGATGGGGCTGATGCCCTATCATAAAACAACACAAACCCCATCTCCCTGCGTTTTGGCCCCCCCAAAAACCAGATTTTTTTTGTAGTTGTTAGTTTTTAAAGTTAGTGTTCATGTTTTCATATGAAAATTTTATGCTTAATTACAGGCTAATATGTGTGTTTTTCAGTTAGGAATTCAGATCCACTTCATGGCATTCAGATTACCGGAAAAAGAAATTAGTTAAATTTCAACCATGAGAAACTATGGGCTCTGAGAAACAAACTGAGAGTTCTAGAGGGGAGGGGGGTGGGGGGATGGGTTAGCCTGGTGATGGGTATTAAGAAGGGCACGTACTGCATGAGCACTGGGTGTTATATGCAAACAATGAATCATGGAACACTACATCAAAAACTAATGATGTGATGTATGGTGATTAACATAACATAATAAAAAAAAGAAAAGCAAAAAAAAAAATTTCAAACATAGATGCCATATTGTGAATACAGAACTGTTCTTCACTAGTGTATTAACATTTTGATAGAATTAGTTCCTATCCTCTTAAGTTAATGCAAGGGAAGAGTAATAAAGTTTATCAATTAGTTTACTCAATTTAAATTATTATTATTTTTTAAAGGATTTATTTATTTGAGAGAAAGAGCACAGGAACCACAACCTTGCATGGGGGAGGAGGGGAGAGCTGGGGAGGGGGAGGCGCAGAGGAAGAGGAAGAGGAAGAGAGAGTTTTAAACTGACTCTGCACTAAGCTCTGAATCCCACACAGGGCTTGATCTCAAGACCCTGAGATCATGATCTGAGCCAAAACCAAGACTAAGAAGCTTAACCAGCTGTGCCTCTCAGGTGCCCCTAAATTATTTTTTAAAAAGTAATGAATCTACTGAAGGAGTAATCCATCCACAAAACATTAAAGTAATCAATACACACACACATACACACACA
>NW_027409839.1:0-1150 GCF_003265705.2 Callorhinus ursinus | reverse complement strand
TGGCTACCCTGACAACCTCCAGCCCTGGGGACAGAGCTGGTGTGGGTAAGATGTGGGCTCCCAGCAGGCCTGAGCACCAGGTCCCCACAGTGCTCCCTCTCCTCCTGCAGGCTCATTGTGACACATCCTCCCTCAGTCTCCCTGGGCCCAAGTCTTCCTCTGTTCACAGACCATCCTTGACCCAGACTCCACACGCTGGGACTGGGAGCAGGACGTCTGGACCATCTGGACTCTCGCTTCCATGCCCGTGACATGGGCACAGTCCGGGCTCACAGACTGCTCAGAGGAGACCCAGCGCAGGAAGAGGCAATCCACTGCAAGGGAGATGGCTAGTGACCCCAGAAGGAGCACACAGTCCTTGCAAAAAGCACCGGGCTCAAAGGACCAAGCGTAGGATGTGGGTGTTAGGCCAGGGAGCACAGGGAGTCCTGGAGGGGGTGGCCCTGGTGGGGAGGTCATGGAAGGGTCCCAGAAGAGGCAGGAAACAAGGAAGGTGACAGGACAGAGCTTCCCAAGGAGGTTAATGGAAGGATCAGGGAATCACAGAGACCCTTGGGAAAACTCAGAGGCCCTGGAGATATTGGATGAAATGCTGTCATTTGGTCTGAAAGTTGGGTCACAACACCCCAGTCAACACTGGATGATTTACTCTTTGTTGGTTCTAGGAATCAGTAGGTACCTGCCAGTAGAACTCACATTGCATGAAGTCTAGGATATACTTACTTTTCAGGACTAGATTTTCCTAGAGGAAGTGCTAAGCATGGGTCTTCCATTCTTTGTGTTGTGCAACTGGCCTCTGTTTTCAGGAGGCGATTCCTGGTGCTCATCACCACTGCTAAAATTGAAGACTGTCCCTGTCACCTCCCACAGTGGACATGACCATGTGGTTTGGAGGATGCTCACTGATGAAGCCCCAGTGCTCAGTACACAGCAGGGACCCTAGATCCTCTGCTGAATAAGGAAGGAAGGAGGGAGGGTTGTAGGGAGGGAGGGGGAGGGACGGTTGGTGGTGCGGAATGAATGAGGGAGAGAATGAATGAGGGAGGGAGTAAATACACAGAAGCTCGGTCCATAAATCAGGAGTCCTTATTTGGGGTGAAGTTCGAGGGCATCACAGCCTGCCCGGGCCCTGTATGTTGGCTCACGGCAC
>NW_027409838.1:0-1150 GCF_003265705.2 Callorhinus ursinus | reverse complement strand
CCCCCCCACTCCTCCCACCGCTGTGAGCCCAGGACGTGGCTCTGGGCAAATTACAAGTAGGCCGTTCCTCAGACATGTTACTGCCATCTGCTGGAAACCATCCCTGTGAGGGCATAACTCTAGGATGACTGATGGGAACTGTACTGCCCGACTTGGGCAGTGCACAACCTGGCCAACCGCAACTGGCAGCCCTGCCTCCTCCACTTCCTCTGCACTCCCTGACTCTTCATTCTGACCCAGAACCCCAGCCGCCAGTTGGCACTGTGTGTTTTATGAAATAAATGTCTGTCTGGTCCCTTGAATAGAACCTCCAGGAGGGCTGGGGTTTGGTTGTTTTAGTGAAGGTTGAGCTTCCAGGGCTAGAAACCGTGGCTGGCACAAGGTAGGGATTGGACCAACAACATGTGTTGAAGAACCGAATGAATGATTTCTCCTTCCCCCTTCCCCCGTGCCCCGTCGGAGGGTGGGGTCCCTGTGTGTGAGCCGCCCCCGCCAGACCCAGGGCCCTCGGGCGCGGTCCGGGAAGACGCTGGGCAGGCTCTCGGTTCGGGGGCTCTGCGCACGAGGAGCCGCGTCCGGGCGACGCTGCCAGGTGCTCAGGGACACTCAAGCGCAGCCCGAAGAAAATGAGCCGGACTCTCTCATCACGGAACTGTTTGGACAACCGCCCAAGCCCCAAGGAGCTGCCAGTGAAAGTGCAAGCTCAGAAAACAGCTGCCGGCTTCTGCAAAGTTAAACGTTTGCGGGGCCCACTGGATTTCCGAGCAGGCGTGGCCGGCAGCAGCGGCGGCGTCCGAGGCCGGTTCTCCAGGAGCCGCAGGAGCGCGGATCGCACGTGCTGGGAGCAGGGCCTGAACTGAATCCGCACCGGGGGTCCCGGGAGACTCGGAGCCTCTCGTCCTGCTAAAGTGCCCGCAACCGCCCGGCAGGCGGGAGCCACGGAGGAGCGAACGCAGGGACCGAGGCCCCAGGACCGCGCGGTCACGTGACTGGCAGGTGCAGGGGCGGGAGGGGTGCCGCCTCGCGTCTGCGGGCCGGGGGGCGCCTCCGCAGGTCTGTCCCCGCGTCACATTCTCTCTCTCCCTCCCGCGCTGTCTTCATGCACGTGACTTCCCCTCCTGGTGCAAACGTCCCCTCCCGGCCCAGGACG
>NW_027409837.1:0-1150 GCF_003265705.2 Callorhinus ursinus | reverse complement strand
TGTCGGGGTGTTGACCTATTTTTATTGATTTTGAGAGGGGTTCTCTGCGCCTCCTGGATTTTGATGCCTGTTTCCTTCCCCACATTAGGGAATTTCTCTGCTATTATTTGCTCCAATATACCTTCTGCCCCTCTCTCTCTTTCTTCTTCTTCTGGGATGCCAATTATTCTAATGTTGTTTCGTCTTATCGTATCGCTTATCTCTCGAATTCTGCCCTCGTGATCCTGTAGTTGTTTCTCTCTCTTTTTCTCAGCCTCTTTATTTTCCATTATTTGGTCTTCTATATCGCTGATTCTTTCTTCTGCCTCATTTATCCTAGCAGTTAATGCCCCCATTTTTGATTGCACCTCATTAATAGCCTTTTTGATTTTGACTTGGTTAGATTTTAGTTCTTTTATTTCTCCAGAAAGGGTTTCTCTAATAACTTCCACGCTTTTTTCAAGCCCAGGTAGTATCTTTAAAGTCATGATTCTGAACTCTAGGTCCGACATTGTACTAATGTCCGTATTGAGTAGGTCCCTGGCTGATGTTACTATCTCTTGTTCTTTTTGCTGAGGTGATTTTTTTTCGTCTTGTCATTTTGTCCAGAGGAGAATAGATGAATGAGAGAACAAAATGCTAACAGGTTAACAACGTCCCCAGCAAATATACTCTATACAAATCAGAAAAGACCTGAAACCAGGGGAAAAGAAAGGGAAAGAAAGAAAAAAGAAAGAGAAAAGAAAGAAAGAAAAAAAACAAAAAGAAAAAGATTAAAAACAAAAAGAGAACAATACAAAAAAATGAATATGATCAAATATGATCAGGCTCGTGCATAGATCAGTGCCACACACTAGATTTTGGGCGTATTTTGGTCTGTTAGAAAAAAGTGCCTCCTAAAATTTTAAAGGAAGAAAGACTTATATATGTATAAGATAAGGGTTGATACAATGAAGGGATGGAAGATGACTGTAAAGATGAAAATTATAAAAGATTTTATAAAAGGAATTGATACGATAAGAAGTTGTTTGAAAAAAGAAAGAAGAAAATTTAAAAAAAAAAGGGAGAGAATGTGATCAGGCAGGAGACTAGAACAAAGCCATACACTAGTGATTTAGGGTATATTTTGATCTGTTAGAAGAAACTGTATATCAAAATTTTAAAGAGAGAA
>NW_027409836.1:0-1150 GCF_003265705.2 Callorhinus ursinus | reverse complement strand
ATTTGAGAGAGAGAGAATGAGAGATAGAGAGCAAGAGAGGGAAGTGGGTCAGAGGAAGAAGCAGGCTACCTGCTGAGCAGGGAGCCCGATGCGGGACTCGATCCCGGGACTCCAGGATCATGACCTGAGCCGAAGGCAGTCGCTTAACCAACTGAGCCACCCAGGCGCCCCGGTAGCTCTATTTTCAACTGTGTTAGGAACCTCCACACTGTTTTCCAGGGGGGTTGCACCAGCTTGCATTCCCACTAACAGTGTACGAGGGTTCCCCTTTCTCTGCATCCCCGCCAACATCTGTCGTTTCCTGACATGTTAATGTTAGCCATTCTGACTGGTGTGAGGTGATATCTCATTGAGGTTTTGATTTGAATTTCCCTGATGCTGAGCGATGTGGAGCACATTTTCATGTGGCTGTTGGCCATTTGGATGTGTTCTTTGGAAAAATGTCTGTTCATGTCTTCTGCCCATTTCTTGATTGGATTATTTGTTAGTTGGGGGTTGAGTTTGATAAGTTCTTTATAGGTTTTGGATATTAGCCTTTTATCTGAGATGTCATTTGCAAATATTTGCTCCCATCCTGTCAGTTTTCTTTTGGTTTTGTGGATTGTTTCTTTTGCTGTGCAAAAGCTTTTTATCTCAATGAAATCCGAATTGTTCATTTTTGCCCTTGCTTCCCTTGCCTTTGGTGATGTTTCTAGGAAGAAGTCGGTGCGGCTGAGGTCAAAGAGTTTGCTACTTTTGTACTCCTTTAGAATTTTGATGGAGGGGCGCCTGGGTGGCTCAGTTGGTTAAGTGACTGCCTTCGGCTCAGGTCATGATCCTGGAGTCCCGGGATCGAGTTCCACGTCGGGGTCCCTGCTCAGCAGGCAGTCGGCTTCTCCCTCTGACCGTCTTCCGTCTCATGCTCTCTATCTCTCATTCTCTCTCTCTCAAATAAATAAATAAATAATCTTTAAAAAAATAGAATTTTGATGGAATCCTGTCTCACGTTTAGGTCTTTCAACCATTTGGACTCTATTTTTGTGTGTGGTGTAAGGAAATGATCCAGTTTCATTCTTCTGCATGTGGCTGTCCAATTTTCCCAACACCATTTGTTGAAGAGACTGTATTTTTCCTTTGGACATTCTTTCCTGCTTTGTCGAAGACGAGTTGA
>NW_027409835.1:0-1150 GCF_003265705.2 Callorhinus ursinus | reverse complement strand
GTTTCTTTTTTTAAGATTTTTTTTTATTTGTCAGTGAGAGAGAGAGAGAGAGAAAGAGAAAGAGATTGCACAAGTAGGGGGAGCAGCGGGCAGAGGGAGAAGCAGGCTCCCCATTGAGCAGGGAGCCTGATGTGGGACTCGAGCCCAGGACCCTGGGATCATGACCTGAGCCAAAGGCAGATGCTTAACTGACTGATCCACCCAGGCATCCCACGAGAGGAGTTTTTGAGGTCAGTTTGCCTTGGAATTCTTTGAAATTTTCAAGCACCTCCTGTGTGACAGATACTTTCAAGTACAGGATGACATCTAATTTTCAAACGATTCTGTGATCTCAGCAGGGAGGACTCACTTCTTCATTTAGTGACCAGAGGATTACTACAGAGAGTAAGGTTCTATGTTGGGGGAGAGAAGGTGATTCCTAGCTGTTCCATGGGGACCAGTGATGAGCTCGTTAGCAGGCCAGGTTCAAGAGTGAGACAGAAGAGCACACAGGGGAATACCAGGGAAAGGCTGCTGTAATTTGGGAAAGTGCCAGGTCTGGAAAAAATGCCAGCACCCGGGCAGTCAGTTTTCAAAGAACTCTGAGGTTCAGGCAGAAGAACTCTAGGTTAATAAATCCCACAGACTGTACCCAAAACCTGTTTGATTCTCATTGTCACCTTCCTTCCTTAGCAACAGGTTTTTTAGTACCTTAGCCACAGCATCTTTCTTTTTGTCACCTGGAGACACCATGCTGTCCTCAGGAATGATGTAGGACTCGGAAGGTTGAACACAGGCTGCAGTGGGTGGGAACAGCGTGGACTCTACATGAATTCAGACTCGGGTTCTAGTCTCTGCCCTGTCACTCACTAGCCATGTGATCCTGGGAAAATGACTAAGTCCTAGGAGCCTCGGGTTCTTTCTGAAGTGAGTGAGTTAAGTGAGTGAGTTTGATAAGCCCCGTCTTGCAGGACTGCAGGAATGCATGTGATATATGGAAAGCACCTTGCACAGTGCCTGGCACATATTGGAACTTTGATGAATGGCAGTGATTTCAAGTGTTGTTTTGATCCCAGGGCCTTCCACTCTCTCCTCTGGGTTATTTATTTATTTATTTATTTTTGGTTACCGAGGTCATGTTAGAGAATGTGCAGCTCAATAGGACATGGAA
>NW_027409834.1:0-1150 GCF_003265705.2 Callorhinus ursinus | reverse complement strand
CCCCCCCACTCCTCCCACCGCTGTGAGCCCAGGACGTGGCTCTGGGCAAATTACAAGTAGGCCGTTCCTCAGACATGTTACTGCCATCTGCTGGAAACCATCCCTGTGAGGGCATAACTCTAGGATGACTGATGGGAACTGTACTGCCCGACTTGGGCAGTGCACAACCTGGCCAACCGCAACTGGCAGCCCTGCCTCCTCCACTTCCTCTGCACTCCCTGACTCTTCATTCTGACCCAGAACCCCAGCCGCCAGTTGGCACTGTGTGTTTTATGAAATAAATGTCTGTCTGGTCCCTTGAATAGAACCTCCAGGAGGGCTGGGGTTTGGTTGTTTTAGTGAAGGTTGAGCTTCCAGGGCTAGAAACCGTGGCTGGCACAAGGTAGGGATTGGACCAACAACATGTGTTGAAGAACCGAATGAATGATTTCTCCTTCCCCCTTCCCCCGTGCCCCGTCGGAGGGTGGGGTCCCTGTGTGTGAGCCGCCCCCGCCAGACCCAGGGCCCTCGGGCGCGGTCCGGGAAGACGCTGGGCAGGCTCTCGGTTCGGGGGCTCTGCGCACGAGGAGCCGCGTCCGGGCGACGCTGCCAGGTGCTCAGGGACACTCAAGCGCAGCCCGAAGAAAATGAGCCGGACTCTCTCATCACGGAACTGTTTGGACAACCGCCCAAGCCCCAAGGAGCTGCCAGTGAAAGTGCAAGCTCAGAAAACAGCTGCCGGCTTCTGCAAAGTTAAACGTTTGCGGGGCCCACTGGATTTCCGAGCAGGCGTGGCCGGCAGCAGCGGCGGCGTCCGAGGCCGGTTCTCCAGGAGCCGCAGGAGCGCGGATCGCACGTGCTGGGAGCAGGGCCTGAACTGAATCCGCACCGGGGGTCCCGGGAGACTCGGAGCCTCTCGTCCTGCTAAAGTGCCCGCAACCGCCCGGCAGGCGGGAGCCACGGAGGAGCGAACGCAGGGACCGAGGCCCCAGGACCGCGCGGTCACGTGACTGGCAGGTGCAGGGGCGGGAGGGGTGCCGCCTCGCGTCTGCGGGCCGGGGGGCGCCTCCGCAGGTCTGTCCCCGCGTCACATTCTCTCTCTCCCTCCCGCGCTGTCTTCATGCACGTGACTTCCCCTCCTGGTGCAAACGTCCCCTCCCGGCCCAGGACG
>NW_027409833.1:0-1150 GCF_003265705.2 Callorhinus ursinus | reverse complement strand
GTTTTGATGAACTTCAGAAAGGGGTTCTTCTCTGTTCTCCACACCACCACTGGTTCCTATCCTAAAGAATCATCATTCTTTTTCCCTGGATATCATCAACTTTGCTGCTTAAAGCTTGTCTGATTCAATTGAATTATAAATAGAAAATGCCTAGTAACCATCAGAGTTCTAAACCCATTGTTTGAAATGTACTTCATTTAATGTATAGCCATTCGGGTAAAAGACATGTAGTACAACATTTCTAACATTTTTTATAAGTGTACCAAGGCTCTGTGCCTGGGTAGCTCAGTTGGTGAAGTGTCTCACTCTTGATTTTGGCTCAGGTGATGTGACATGGAGCCCCACATTGGGATCCAAGCTGAGTGTGGAATCTGCTTAAAATTCTCTGTCCCTTTCCTTCTTCCCCTCCCCCCACCACTCTACAAAACAAACAAAAAATGAACTGTACAAATGCTTATATTCCCATATGTAATGCAAAAAAAACCCTCTCATTTAAAAGAGATGCCAGTTCCTTTGCATATAGTCACATGTTCTTATCAGCATTAGGCACCTATAGGTTTTCATTTACGTTATCCAGGATGAGGTTCCATGGCCTGGTCACCTGTTTTATTTGTACAACATTTCCTTTCTTTAAACCTAGTCCAGGAAATCTGTGTTTCTATTTCCACATATTCAATAACCATGTCCTGATATATTCAATAACCATGTTATGATAATAACACTGTTTCCAAAAAAAAGTGCCAACAAAGTGATATAAATTCACACTATTTGGCTTTCAATCCAGCTCTCTTTGATTTTGAATCCTATTAATAGTGATTTTTTTTAAGGGGTCTGATGAAACCAGAAATGCCCTTCACTCTTTCCATGCTGGGAACACTTCGAAGTTTAATCACTGAGACTGAGAGTCTTTCATGATGAGCAGCACTGGACAGGACTGAGGTTACAGGGCTGTGACTGAAGCACTTGTCCTTCACCAGAAATGCTATCTCTGCTCAGGGAAGTACAGGGAGGGGAGTTCTCATGCACCCACCGGGTCCCAATCAAATTTCATACCTTTGGGGGGCAGGCATGCCAAGGGGTCCCCTGAGGTGTGCTGTTGAAATACTCCACAAGGCTGTAGCATCTTGAGCATAAACATGTATAAATGGGA
>NW_027409832.1:0-1150 GCF_003265705.2 Callorhinus ursinus | reverse complement strand
TTTGGTGAGAATTTTTGCATCCATGTTCATCAAGGATATTGGTCTGTCATTCTCCTTTTTGATGGGGTCTTTGTCTGGTTTTGGGATCAAGGTAATGGTGGCCTCCTAAAATGAGTTTGGAAGTTTTCCTTCCATTTCTATTTTTTGGAACAGTTTCAGGAGAATAGATATTAATTCTTCTTGAAATGTCTGATAGAATTCCCCTGGGAAGCCATCTGGCCCTGGGCTTTTGTTTCTTGGGAGATTTTTGATGACTGCTTCAATTTCCTTAGTGGTGATAGGTCTGTTCAGGTTTTCTCTTTCTTCCTGGTTCAGTTTTGGTAGTTGATACATCTCTAGGAATGCACCCATTTCTTCCAGGTTATCTAATTTGCTGGCATAGAGTTGCTCATACTATGTTCTTATAATTGTTTGTATTTCTTTGGTGTTGGTTGTGATCTCTCCTCTTTCATTCATGATTTTGTTGATTTGGGTCATTTTTCTTTTTGATAAGTCTGGCCAGCGGTTTATCAATCTTGTTAATTCTTTCAAAGAACCAGCTCCTAGATTCGTTGATCTGTTCTACTGTTCCTCTGGTTTCTAGTTCATTGATTTCTGCTCTGATCTTTATGATTTCTCTTCTCCTGCTGGGTTTAGGCTTTATTTGCTGTTCTTTCTCCAGCTCCTTTAGGTGTAGGGTTAGGTTGTGTATTTGAGACCTTTCTTGTTTCTTGAGAAAGGCTTGTATTGCTATATACTTTCCTCTCAGGACTGCCTTTGCTGTATCCCAAAGATTTTGAACAGTTGTGTTTTCATTTTCATTGGTTTCCATGAATTTTTTTAATTCTTCTTTAATTTCTTGGTTGACCCATTCATTCTTTAGTAGGATGCTCTTTAGCCTCCATGTATTTGAGTTCTTTCCGACTTTCCTCTTGTGGTTGAGTTCTAGTTTCAAAGCATTGTGGTCTGAAAATATGCAGGGAATGATCCCAATCTTTTGGTACCGATTGAGACCTGATTTGTGACCTAGGATGTGATCAATTCTGGAGAATGTTCCATGGGCACTAGAGAAGAATGTGTATTCCGTTGCTTTGGGATGGAATGTTCTGAATATGTCTGTGAAGTCCATTTGGTCCAGTGTGTCATTTAAAGTCTTTATTTCCTTGTTGAT
>NW_027409831.1:0-1150 GCF_003265705.2 Callorhinus ursinus | reverse complement strand
GAACATGCCTCAACATAAGAAAAGCCATAAAAACCCACAGCTCAGGGTGCCAGGGTGGCTCATTCCGTTAAGTGTCTGCCTTCGGCTCAGTTCATGATCCCAGGCTCCTGGGATCGAGTCCCGCATTGGGCTCCCTGCTCTGCAGGGAGCCTGCTTCTCCCTCTGCCTCTGCCTTCTCTCTCTCTCTGTCTCTCATGAATAAATAAATAAAATCTTAAAAAAAAATACCCACAGCTACCATGAAAAAAACCCACAGCTATGAAAAATCCATGCTAGCATGACCCTCAATGCAGAGCAACTGAGAGCTTTCCCCCCAAGGTCAGGAACAAGACAAGGATGTCCACTCTCACCACTTTTACTCCACATAGTACTGGAAGTCCTAGCCACAGCAATCAGACCACGAAAAGAAATAAAAGGCATCCGAATTGGCAAGGAAGACGTCAAACTTTCACTATTTGCAGATAAATGACATTGGGAGGAAATAATGTTTCTGCGCTTGAGATGTCTCCCTATCCTCTTGCCTCCTCGTTCTGCAAACAGGACTGAAAACAAACAAACAAAAAAAACAAACAAACAAAATATGACATGAAACGTGAAAAACACTACAAAACCTACATAACTTATACTTTACCTCATCCGGAAAGAGTTTCCTGACTAGCCCCTGGGCTGTGTTCGATGCCCTTCCCCCGGCCTCCCGAAGTAACCTGAGCCCGTCTCTGTCATAGCATTTAAAATACTATTACTATGTGAGCAAAGTATCTGCCTCCCCCCTCTAGACTCTAACCAGTTTATGGGCTCTCAGCTTATCCTTCTGTGATTTCGCGGCACCTAGCAGTGCCTGACGTAGTAGGTACTCAGCAAATGTTTCTTGCATAAATGAATAGATGAATGCAGGCTGTGCTGTAAACCCGAACCTGAGATTTCCTGACCCTTCTTGGGGATAGCCTGGCTAAACTATGGTGGGTGGAGAGCTGAAAATTACTTGAAAGTGGAGATTCCAGCTTTTCCTTTGTTTTTCCCCCCGATCTTAGGGGAAAAGGGGATTTTTATCCTGTTGCAGGGAACGACAAAAACACTATCCCAAGTTGTACAGTTTAGATAGCTGACCTCCCCCAGATTTGACAGTTTTATTGCATTTCTGCCAGTGGAT
>NW_027409830.1:609-1150 GCF_003265705.2 Callorhinus ursinus | reverse complement strand
TGGCCTCATAAAATGAGTTTGGAAGTTTTCCTTCCATTTCTATTTTTTGGAACAGTTTCAGGAGAACAGATATTAATTATTCTTGAAATGTTTGGTAGAATCCCCCTGGGAAGCCATCTGGCCCTGGGCTTTTGTTTGTTGGGAGATTGTTGATGACTGCTTCAATTTCCTTAGTGGTCATAGGTCTGTTCAGGTTTTCTATTTCTTCCTGGTTCAATTTTGGTAGTTGATACATCTCTAGGAATGCACCCATTTCTTCCAGGTTATCTAATTTGCTGGCATAGAGTTGCTCATAGTATGTTCTTATAATTGTTTGTATTTCTTTGGTGTCGGTTGTGATCTCTCCTCTTTCATTCATGATTTTGTTGATTTGGGTCATTTCTCTTTTCTTTTTGATCAGTCTGGCCAGGGGTTTATCAATCTTGTTAATTCTTTCAAAGAACCAGCTCCTAGTTTCATTGATCTGTTCTACTGTTCTTTTGGTTTCTAGTTCATTGATTTCTGCTCTGATCTTTATGATTTCTCTTCTCCTGTTGGGTTT
>NW_027409830.1:0-509 GCF_003265705.2 Callorhinus ursinus | reverse complement strand
TGAACAGTTGTGTTTTCATTTTCATTGGTTTCCATGAATGTTTTTAATTCTTCTTTAATTTCCTGGTTGACCCATGCATTCTTTAGTAGGATGCTCTTTAGCCTCCATGTATTTGAGTTCTTTCCGACTTTCCTCTTGTGATTGAGTTCTAGTTTCAAAGCATTATCGTCTGAAAATATGCAGGGAATGATCCCAATCTTTTGGTACCGGTTGAGACCTGATTTGTGACCTAGGATGTGATCTATTCTGGAGAAGGTTCCATGGGCACTAGAGAAGAATGTGTATTCCGTTGCTTTGGGATAGAATGTTCTGAATATGTCTGTGAGGTCCATTTGGTCCAGTGTGTCATTTAAAGTCCTTATTTCCTTGTTGATCTTTTGCTTAGATGATCTGTCCATTTCAGTCAGGGGGGTGTTAAAGTCCCCCAGTATTACTGTATTGTTGTCAATGTGTTTCTTTGCTTTTTGTTATTAATTGCCTTATATAATTGGCTGCTCCCATGTTCGGGG
>NW_027409829.1:701-1150 GCF_003265705.2 Callorhinus ursinus | reverse complement strand
CTAGTATCCAAAATCTATAAAGAACTTATCAAACTCAACACCCAAAGAACAAATAATCCAATCAAGAAATGGGCAGAAGACATGAACAGACATTTCTCCAAAGAAGACATCCAAATGGCCAACAGGCACATGAAAAAGTGCTCAACATCGCTCGGCATCAGGGAAATCCAAATCAAAACCTCAATGAGATACCACCTCACACCCGTCAGAATGGCTAAAATTAACAAGTCAGGGAACGACAGATGTTGGCGGGGATGTGGAGAAAGGGGAACCCTCCTACACTGTTGGTGGGAATGCAAGCTGGTGCAACCCCTCTGGAAAACAGTATGGAGGTTCCTCAAACAGTTGAAATTAGAGCTACCATTTGATCCAGCAATTGCACTACTGGGTATTTACCCCAAGGATACAAATGTAGGGACCCGAAGGGGTACGTGCACCCCAATGTTTAT
>NW_027409829.1:0-601 GCF_003265705.2 Callorhinus ursinus | reverse complement strand
GAGGGTTGCTGGAGTGGTCGGGGGTGGGAGGGATGGGGTGGCTGGGTGATAGACATTGGGGAAGATATGTGCTACGGTGAGCGCTGTGAATTGTGTAAGACTGTTGAATCACAGATCCGTACCTCTGAAACCTATAACGCAACATATTTTAAGAAAAAAGAAAAAGAAGAAGATAGCAGGAGAGGAAGAATGAAGGGGAGTAAGTCAGAGGGGGAGACGGACCAGGAGAGATGATGGACTCTGAAAAACAAACTGAGGTTTCTGGAGGGGAGGAGGGTGGGGGGATGGGTTAGCCTGGTGATGGGTATTGAGGAGGGCACATTCTGCATGGAGCACTGGGTGTTATGAACAAACAATGAATCATGGAACACTACACCAAAACAAATTATGTAATGTATGGTGATTAACATAACAATAAAAAAAATTTTTTAAAAAAAGAAAGCATTAGGAGGAGATTTGTCATTTAAGCCTACCCACCCAACATCCTTTTATTTATTATTATTATTATGTTCAATTAGCAGCATATAGTACATTAGTTTTTGATGTAGTGTTCGATGGTTGTGTCTAACACACAGTGCTCATCAGAACACGTGCCCTCTTA
>NW_027409828.1:0-1150 GCF_003265705.2 Callorhinus ursinus | reverse complement strand
TGGTTTCCATGAACTTTTTAAATTCTTCTTTAATTTCCTGGTTGACCCATTCATTCTTTGGTAGGACGCTCTTTAGCCTCCATGTCTTTGAGTTCTTTCCGACTTTCCTCTGGTGATGGAGTTCTAGTTTCAAGGCATTGTGGTCTGAAAATGTGCAGGGAATGATCCCAAACTTTCGGTACCGCTTGAGACGTGATTTGTGACCTGGGATGTGATCAAGTCTGGGGAATGTTCCATGGGCACTAGAGAAGAATGTGTATTCCGTTGCTTTGGGATGGAACGTTCTGAATACGCCTGTGAAGTCCATTTGGTCCATTGTGTCGTGTAAAGTCTTTATCTCCTTGTTGATCTTTTGCTGAGATGATCTGTCCATGTCAGTCAGGGGGGTGTTAAAGTCCCCCACTATTATTGTACTGTTGTCAATGTGTTTCTTTGCTTTGGTTATTAATTGCCTTACATAATTGGCCGCTCCCATGTTCGGGGCATAGATATTTACAATTGTTAGATCTTCCTGTTGGATAGATCTTTAGTTTGCATTTAGTGTCCTTCTTCATCTCTTATTACACTCTTTGTGGGGGGTTTTTGGGGTTTTTTTTATTGTTATGTCAATCACCATATATTCCATCAATTTTTGGGTGTAGTATTCCATGATTCATTGTTTGTTCATAACACCCAGTGCTCCATGCAGAATGTGCCCTCTTTAATACCCATCACCAGGCTAACCCATCCCCCTACCCTCCTCCCCTCTAGAACCCTCAGTTTGTTTTCAGAATCCATCATCTCTCCTGGTTCGTCTCCCCCTCTGACTTACTCCCCTTCATTCTTCCTCTCCTGCTATCGACTTCTTTTACTTTTTTCTGAAAATATGTTCCGTTATTTGTTTCAGAAGTACAGATCTGTGATTCAACAGTCTTACACACTTCACAGCGCTCACCGTAGCACATACCCTCCCCAATGTCTATGACACAGCCACCTCATCCCTCCCAGCCCCGAACACTCCAGCAACCCTCAGTTGGTTCCTGAGATGAAGAATTCCTCATATCAGTGAGGTCATATGATACATGTCTTTCTCTGTTTGACTTATTTCACTCAGCGTAACACCCTCCAGGTCCATCCACGTCGTTGCACATGGCAAGATCTCATTCCTTTT
>NW_027409827.1:0-1151 GCF_003265705.2 Callorhinus ursinus | reverse complement strand
TGTGAGCAGGGTCTGAGCAGCTAAGCACAGGAGATTCTAAGTGTTGGAACCACATAAGCGACCCACTTCCCCCTTACATCTAAGGGAACTGCACTCTACCAGCCTACACACTGGCTCCTGAAAACAACACCCTCAAATCACCTGAGGCACCATCTATCTTAAGGATGCAAGCCGCCCACTTCCCAAGGCCCTGAAGTTCACTTCTCACCCCCAAAGGAGCTTCCCCCTGATTCCATCCATTTATGCCCAGGTGTTATGAGCATACTGCCTTGAATGAGCTCAGCCCAGGAGCCACAGATCTAGGCCCTTCCCATTCCAGCACAGGGGTAGTCACCGGTGGGCACCAGCTCACTGGGATCTGCACATCACCTGCGCTTAAAACCCACATCCCTGGAGCAAATCCCAGGTGAGAAGTGACTTGAATGCTCACTTCTCAGAGGAGTTGGAAGGCACCCAATCAGAGGGTTTTGGATCACGCTGTTGTCCCAGTGTCTTTTTAGTGCAGTACTAAGCATGACTGGAGGGCTTTTGGTTTGAAAGCTCCCATCGGGCCAAAGGACCAGTGGAGATATAGGTGTAGTACTGAGCAGCTTTGGAGGTCTGATAGCCTGAGACGAATTGACAATCCCAGGGTTTGTTTGCCCTGTGTTCTGAGGGCAAGGATTCACATCCTAGGGCACATGGTGAGCCCACTGTCCAGGTGCCTGCTTGGCCTAGCACAGAGCTGAGTTGGTGGTCTCCTGTTCCAAGAGCACACGTTGATCCCTCTGTCCAGGTGCTTGCTTGGCCTAGCACAGAGCTTCAGTTTTGGTCTCCAGGTACAAGGGCAAATAGTGATATCGCTGTCAAGGTGCCTGCTTCGCCTAGCACAGATCTCCATTGTTGGTCTGCAGGTCCATGAACACATCGTGATCCGTCTGTCCTGGTTTCTTGGTCCAGCACAAATATGAGTTCTTGGTCTCCAGGTCCAAAGGCACATTGTGAGACGTCAAATCCAGGTGCTTGTGTGGCTCAGCAGAGAAGCTGACTTCTGTTCAGATTCCTGCTTGCCATAGCATAGAGATGTGTTGTTCATCGCCAGGTCTAAGAGAACATGGTGAGCCTCCTCTCCATTTTGGCCAAGGACAGAATGAGCGCACTGACAAAGTGAC
>NW_027409826.1:568-1151 GCF_003265705.2 Callorhinus ursinus | reverse complement strand
GTGAGGAGATGTGAGGTCAGGCAGTAGCGGGGAGAGGGCAGAGTGGAATCTCCCTCGGGGCCATGGATCCCTGCTCAGTGTAGACCCTGTTGTGTGCTGGCGCCTCGGGCACCGAGATTCCAGCTCCTGGTCTGGCTCCAGGAGCGATACCAGAGTGTGGCTCCTGCTAGCTCAGATGTGTCACTCTCTCCTGGAGCTACAGCCTGTCCATGCAGCTGAACTCCCCCTCCTAGTCGTCCAGCTCACCTTCACGGTCAAGAACAGGCCATCATGAATGTCAGTGGCCAGGGCGTGGCTGCTCAGGCAGGCGAGGGCTCAATTTCAACTGAGGGAGACTCTGGCTTGTCTAGGAGGGGTTCTGGAGGGCTGCCTTTCCATCTCCTCTGCTCACCAGCTCTGGGACTGGAGCCATTTTACCTGCCCTCGCTGGGCGTCGCTCTCCTCCTCTGTGCGATGGGTTGATGCTGAATGATCCCTCCCATGGCGGGAACATGTGGAGTGCTGGTGATTGACGTAGGCCTCGCACGGAGCCTGGATTACAGAGTGCACAGGGGGATGGTGAGCGTTGTGGGCAGTGAGCACT
>NW_027409826.1:0-468 GCF_003265705.2 Callorhinus ursinus | reverse complement strand
TTACAGAGTGCACAGGGGGATGGTGAGCGTTGTGGGCAGTGAGCACTACTTCCCCGGAAAGCAATTTAGCTCTTCCATGCAGCCGCCAGGCCCCTAGCTGGGAGCCGAGGAGCAGTGGCCGACCACCCTCCTGACACCAGGGCCCTGCGTGTGGCTCTTCCTTAGCACTGGGACACTGTGGGGACCGCGAGACATTGGGCCAGCTCCTCTCTCTGAGGGAAGGAGACGAAAGAAGGCTTTCCTTGGGGACCCCCAAGGCCACATAAGAGGGGAGGAGGCTTCCCCCAAAACAGTACATTGAAATTCTGCTTCTGTTAGAACCTGAGCGTTGGGCTTTGGTTATTTCGATTGCGGGGCTGACGAGATACACTTGTTCTCCAAGACTCCTCCTCAGATGAAGAGCTCTTGCAGGTCCCGGGCTTCCTGGAGCCGGGGAGGGGAGAGGGGCCAGTCCCCTCCCCGGCTCCT
>NW_027409825.1:0-1151 GCF_003265705.2 Callorhinus ursinus | reverse complement strand
CTCATCTCTTATTACAGTCTTTGTTTTAAAATCTAATTTGTCTGATAGAAGGATTGCCACCCCAGCTTTCTTTTGGTGTCCATTAGCATGGTAAATGGTTTTCCACCCCCTCACTTTCAATCTGGGGGTGTCTTTGGGTCTAAAATGAGTCTCTTGCAGACAGCATATGGATGGGTCTTGTTTTTCAATCCAATCTGATAGCCTGTGTCTTTTGATTGGAGCATTTAGCCCATTTACATTCAGGGTAACTATTGAAAGATGAATTTAGTGCCATTGTATTGCCTGTAAGGTGACTGTTACTGTATATTGTCTGTATTCCTTTCTGGTCTATGCTGCTTTTAGGCTCTCTCTTTGCTTAGAGGACCCCTGTCAATATTTCTTGGAGGGCTGGTTTCGTGTTTGCAAATTCCTTTAGTTTTTGTTTGTCCTGGAAGCTTTTTCCATCTCCTTCTATTTTCAATGACAGCCTAGCTGAATATAGTATTCTTGGCTGCATATTTTCCTCGTTTAGTGCTCTGAAGATATCATGCCAGTCCCTTCTGGCCTGCCAGGTCTCTGTGGATAGGTCTCTTGCCAATCTAATGTTTCTACCATTGTAGGTTACATATCTCTTCTCCTGAGCTGCTTTCAGGATTTTCTCTTTGTCTCTGAGACTCATAAGTTTTACTATTAGATGTCGGGGTGTTGACCTATTTTTATTGATTTTGAGAGGGGTTCTCTGTGCCTCCTGGATTTTGATGCCTGTTTCCTTCCCCACATTAGGGAAGTTCTCTGCTATAATTTGCTCCAATATACCTTCTGCCCCTCTCTTTCTTCTTCTTCTGGGATCCCAATTATTCTAATGTTGTTTCATCTTATCGTATCACTTATCTCTCGAATTCTGCCCTCGTGATCCTGTAGTTGTTTATCTTTTTCTCAGCCTCTTTATTTTCCATCATTTGGTCTTCTATATCGCTGATTTTCTCTTCTGCCTCATCTATCCTAGCAGTTAGTGCCCCCATTTTTGATTGCACCTCATTAATAGCCTTTTTTATTTCGATTTGGTTAGATTTTAGTTCTTTTATTTCTCTAGGAAGGGTTTCTCTAATAACTTCCATGATTTTTTCAAGCCCAGCTAGTATCTTTAAGATCATGATTCTGAACTCTAGGTC
>NW_027409824.1:843-1151 GCF_003265705.2 Callorhinus ursinus | reverse complement strand
TTTTTTACCATGATTCATTAGTTCATCAAAGTTAATTTTTCTTAACTGTTTTTTTTTCTTTTTCTTTTTCCCTTTTTCAACCAACATCTTATCAATCTCTTTTAAAAAAAATAAAACATTTTTTATTTTTCATTTTTAGAGTCATAGTTTATCCCTTCATAGTACTTACCCTTATTTTTCGCATATATATATAAGTTGTTCTCTCATTAAAATTTTGAGATACAGTTTCTTCTAACAGATAAAAATATACCCTAAATCACAAGTGTATGGTTCTGTTCTAGTCTCCTGCCTGATCACATTCTCTCCGT
>NW_027409824.1:408-743 GCF_003265705.2 Callorhinus ursinus | reverse complement strand
GTCGGGCCACTGCTCCTGCAGCAGGGACCCAACAAGCGGCAAATCCGGGGAGACACCCCTTCCTTCCCGGGGAGGAGCGGCGCGGGAACGCACCGCAGGGATCTCCTGGGTTTGGAGATTCCACACGGGGTCGGGTGCCAGAGATACAAACGCTCGGTCACAGGCCGGGTGAGCACAGAGAGCGGCCGGAGACCGGGGACAAGGGAGTGACTGCTTTTCTCTAGGGGCGCACTGAGGAGCGGGGCCCTGAGTTCTCAGCTTCTCCGGGTGGAGACTGGGAGTCCTCCGTTTTTGCCCTGGTCCTCCAAGGCTGTACAGAGAACTTGCAGGGAACA
>NW_027409824.1:0-308 GCF_003265705.2 Callorhinus ursinus | reverse complement strand
TTTTTTACCATGATTCATTAGTTCATCAAAGTTAATTTTTCTTAACTGTTTTTTTTTCTTTTTCTTTTTCCCTTTTTCAACCAACATCTTATCAATCTCTTTTAAAAAAAATAAAACATTTTTTATTTTTCATTTTTAGAGTCATAGTTTATCCCTTCATAGTACTTACCCTTATTTTTCGCATATATATATAAGTTGTTCTCTCATTAAAATTTTGAGATACAGTTTCTTCTAACAGATAAAAATATACCCTAAATCACAAGTGTATGGTTCTGTTCTAGTCTCCTGCCTGATCACATTCTCTCCGT
>NW_027409823.1:0-1151 GCF_003265705.2 Callorhinus ursinus | reverse complement strand
CACAGATTCGGGACACCCGAGCAATATCGAGTGACTCAGGCTGCCACGGAGAAGGAAAATGCGCCATTTGGTACTCGGAAAGCATTCAGAGCAGGAGAACTCTGAATGCCCATCCGAAGCAACGCACAAATTTTGCGCCCTCTGGCGGGAAGCCCTGAGCCTGACACCCAACCTGACCCACGCCCTCAAGACAAACTCCCGGGGCAGCAGACCACAGTGCTGGCACGTCGGGCCTGCCCTGCCCCTAGGCCCTCACCCTATCCCTTGCGGGCCTTTGAGGGCCTCTGGCCCCAGAGGCCTGGCTCTAAAGCCACAGGGATCGTGGCACCTGAGCAATACCAGAGGATGCAGCCTGGCTCCCAGGGGGAAACCGCACCACTGGGAACTAGGGCAAAGCTTTCCGAATAGGAGCACTTTGCGTGCCCACCGGTGAAATGCCACTTTGAACGGCCCCCTGCCCACCAACCCTGAGCCTGACACTCACCCTGACCCACACCCCCGACCCGGATCCCCCGCACCCCAAAGCTGGCTCCAGCGTGGCCCCCATGGAGGATTCTGAAAGCTCTGTCCCCAGGCGCCTGGCTTCAAAGCCCCAGGGACCGGGGACACCTGACGAGGGCCAGAGGACTCAGCCTGCCACGAAAAAGTAAAACGTGCCATGGGCAACTCCGGTAAGCATTCCGAGCGGGAGAACTGTGCCGGTCCGGCCCCACGAGCCCCGAGTTCAACATGCCCAGGCCGCAATCCCTGAGCCTGACACTCCCTGCCGACCCACGGCCTCAACTCAGACCCTGGGAAGCTCATCATAGCGACAGCACCTCAGGCCTGGTGTGCCCCTAAGCCCTAAGCCTCACCCTATGTTGGCATCTGAGTGGGTCTGTCCCCGGAGCCTTGCTCCAAAGCCCCCCAGGGATGGCAGTAACTGAGTGACACTAGAGGACTCCAACACCAAAAGGAATGCAAACACACTACTTTCAAATCCGGAAAGCGTTCAGAACACGGTAATTCTGAATGCCCATCCCAGCCAATGCACACATTTGGCTCCTTCTGGCAGCCAACCCTGAACCGGTATTGCTCAGGTGTCCTGAATCTTTGGGGCTTTGGAGCCAGAGTCTGGGAACTGAACCCTCCGCAGCCAACGTCGGGTGAAC
>NW_027409822.1:0-1151 GCF_003265705.2 Callorhinus ursinus | reverse complement strand
TAATAAGCCAACAGCAACTTCTATTGCTGTTGGCTTATTATACTGATAAATTGAGGTTAAACCCTCTCTCTGTATATATATTTTCTTCCTCTAAATTTCAAGTCCTTGCTTCAGTAAATGCTTCTCTTATTCTAGCTTCACAATTCAGCACTATCTGTAGTCTCCTAAAAAAGGCTGAATCACATACCATGCTATTATGAGACCATTAAGGAACTCAGCTTTGCCTATAACCATACGTCAGCATCCTTAATTTAGTCTAATCACTGACCATTCTAAATGGTTTTTACCATGGTATTTGCTATCTCTTCCCACCTTTTTGCTGGACTGTTCTGTACTGTCCCTTGAAGATTTTCATTTACCCTTTTTGATGTAGGATAGTCAAGTAATTAGAATCTCATTTTCTGAAAACCCATTTCCCTGCTTCTTAGCTGTATGATCTTGACTAGCTTATTGGATCTCACTAAGCCTTAATATCCTCATTGGTATGTTGGTAATTAATAAGGTTGTTATGGTAATAGCAACTATAAACTCATTTAAAGTGTTAACTTGAAAAGAGTAACCACTCAAAATACTAGTTATAAAATACACTATTATTTTATTAATCGGAGATTCTTTTTTTTCTTCTTAAAGATTTTATTTATTTGTGAGCGAGAGAATGAGAGATAGAGAGCACGAGAGGGAAGAGGGTCAGAGGGAGAAGCAGACTCCCTGCTGAGCAGGGAGCCCGACACGGGACTCGATCCCGGGAATCCAGGATCATGACCTGAGCCAAAGGCAGTCGCTTAACCAACTGAGCCACCCAGGCGCCCAATCTGAGATTCTTTAGGAAGTATTCCATGATCAGCCTTCCACCCTGAGTGCCATTATTTATGTTTTTTTTTTATTAGCTGATACTCTCTCAATCACCATATTTACATACACAAAAATAGAATTATAGTATCACACGGACCTTTTTTTCCCTCCCTGTGGGCTGTGAATTTCACGAGAGTGTAGGTTATTTAAAATTCATCCTTGGGACAAGTACAGATAACTCTATAAGTTGGTAATTTTCTTTTTTCCCCCCAATAAGCAGATTCTATACTAAAAACAAGAAAGTAGATATCTAACTATTCTCATTCTACACACTTTCCTTGATTTCTGTCATGGGGGAC
>NW_027409821.1:0-1151 GCF_003265705.2 Callorhinus ursinus | reverse complement strand
AATTATTGAAATGTATATCCCTCTATGCTTCTTGCCTTAATTCTGCTTTGATATTAGTATAGCTACATCAGTTTTCAGTAGGTTAGTGTTTGCAAGATTTATTTTTTCTATCCTTTTACTTTCAACCATTCTTTATACATAGACCTAAGGTGTTTGAGAGCAGCTTGTAGATGGATTTGACTGTTCTTCCAGTATGAAAAGCTCTGTGCTTTAATGGAGTATTAAATCCATTCATATGTAATTATTGGTATATTTAGAAATCAATCTACTATCTTATTATTTGTCCTACCTGCTCTAAATACCTTAATTGCCTTTTTGGGGATTTTTAAAATTATGACTCTATGTCCTCCTTTATTAACATTTTACAATCTTTTATTTTTCTGTTAGTGGGTTATATCAAGGGGATGATTACAAGAGCCCTGACTTACAAAAGCCTATGTTTCTTCATTTGTTTGTTTTTACCAGTTTCAGGTCAGTGAAAGGACCTTAGAACAGCAACCCCTGTCAACTCCCTATCGTTTCTATTGTTGTGTATTTAAATTTATATTAATTTTAACTCCATATAATGCCAAATTCCTTTAAATTTACCACCTTACTTACACTTTCTGTGGATCTCCATCCCTTCCCACATCTCTACGCTCCAATGGAGTGTCATTCATCTTGTGCCTGAAGAACTCTCTTTAGTATTTCTTTTTAGTGCTGATACTACCGGTAACAAATTCTGTTTCAGTTGTCTCAAAATGTCTTTATTTTCCTTAAATTTTAAAGTTACAAAATGCCAGACAGGCACTTCGACGATATCGTTCCGCTGTCTTTTGGCTTCCATTGTTTCTATCAAGGATTACTACATGCTTCTGAATTTAATGTGCACTTTTTGTCTGTTTTTAGGGTGTTCTCTTTGTCTTCAGTTTTCATCAGTTTCATTATGAGGTGCAGAAGTGTAGTTTTCTTTATACTTTTCCCCTGGTGGTTCAAAGTACTTCTTAAAGCTGTGACTTGTATTTATAATTGGTTTTGGAAAATTCTTGACTATTATCTCTTCAAATATTGCTTGTCTTTTGCTGTCAGAAACAGACTAGTTTCTCTTGATCTCATTTTTTTGATGTATGAAGTCTCTTTAAATGTTCCATTATATAACATGATATTAACAC
>NW_027409820.1:0-1151 GCF_003265705.2 Callorhinus ursinus | reverse complement strand
AATTATTGAAATGTATATCCCTCTATGCTTCTTGCCTTAATTCTGCTTTGATATTAGTATAGCTACATCAGTTTTCAGTAGGTTAGTGTTTGCAAGATTTATTTTTTCTATCCTTTTACTTTCAACCATTCTTTATACATAGACCTAAGGTGTTTGAGAGCAGCTTGTAGATGGATTTGACTGTTCTTCCAGTATGAAAAGCTCTGTGCTTTAATGGAGTATTAAATCCATTCATATGTAATTATTGGTATATTTAGAAATCAATCTACTATCTTATTATTTGTCCTACCTGCTCTAAATACCTTAATTGCCTTTTTGGGGATTTTTAAAATTATGACTCTATGTCCTCCTTTATTAACATTTTACAATCTTTTATTTTTCTGTTAGTGGGTTATATCAAGGGGATGATTACAAGAGCCCTGACTTACAAAAGCCTATGTTTCTTCATTTGTTTGTTTTTACCAGTTTCAGGTCAGTGAAAGGACCTTAGAACAGCAACCCCTGTCAACTCCCTATCGTTTCTATTGTTGTGTATTTAAATTTATATTAATTTTAACTCCATATAATGCCAAATTCCTTTAAATTTACCACCTTACTTACACTTTCTGTGGATCTCCATCCCTTCCCACATCTCTACGCTCCAATGGAGTGTCATTCATCTTGTGCCTGAAGAACTCTCTTTAGTATTTCTTTTTAGTGCTGATACTACCGGTAACAAATTCTGTTTCAGTTGTCTCAAAATGTCTTTATTTTCCTTAAATTTTAAAGTTACAAAATGCCAGACAGGCACTTCGACGATATCGTTCCGCTGTCTTTTGGCTTCCATTGTTTCTATCAAGGATTACTACATGCTTCTGAATTTAATGTGCACTTTTTGTCTGTTTTTAGGGTGTTCTCTTTGTCTTCAGTTTTCATCAGTTTCATTATGAGGTGCAGAAGTGTAGTTTTCTTTATACTTTTCCCCTGGTGGTTCAAAGTACTTCTTAAAGCTGTGACTTGTATTTATAATTGGTTTTGGAAAATTCTTGACTATTATCTCTTCAAATATTGCTTGTCTTTTGCTGTCAGAAACAGACTAGTTTCTCTTGATCTCATTTTTTTGATGTATGAAGTCTCTTTAAATGTTCCATTATATAACATGATATTAACAC
>NW_027409819.1:0-1151 GCF_003265705.2 Callorhinus ursinus | reverse complement strand
ATAATCCAATCAAGAAATGGGCAGAAGACATGAACAGACATTTCTCCAAAGAAGACATCCAAATGGCCAACAGGCACATGAAAAAGTGCTCAACATCGCTCAGCACCAGGGAAATCCAAATCAAAACCTCCATGAGATACCACCTCACACCAGTCAGAATGGCTAAAATTAACAAGTCAGGGAACAACAGATGTTGGCGGGGATGTGGAGAAAGCGGAACCCTTCTACACTGTTGGTGGGAATGCAAGCTGGTGCAACCACTCTGGAAAACAGTATGGAGGTTCCTCAAACAGTTGAAATTAGAGCTACCGTTCGATCCAGCAATTGCACTACTGGGTATTTACCCCAAAGGTACAAATGTAGGGACCCGAAGGGGTACGTGTACCCCAATGTTTATAGCAGCAATGTCCACAATAGCCAAACTGTGGAAAGAGCCAAGATGCCCATCGACAGATGAATGGATAAAGAAGATGTGGTATATATACACAATGGAATATTATGCAGCCATCAAAAGGAATGAGATCTTGCCATTTGCAACGACGTGGATGGAACTGGAGGGTGTTATGCTGAGTGAAATAAGTCAATCAGAGAAAGACATGTATCACATGACCTCACTGATATGAGGAATTCTTAATCTCAGGAAACAAACTGAGTGTTACTGGAGTGGTTGGGGGTGGGAGGGATGGGGTGGCTGGGTGATAGACATTGGGGAGGGTATGTGCTACGGTGAGCGCTGTGAATTGTGCAAGACTGTTGAATCACAGATCTGTACTTCTGAAACAAATAACGCAACATATTTTAAGAAAAAAGGAAAAGAAGAAGATAACAGGAGAGGAAGAAAAGGGGAGTATGTCAGAGGGGGAGACGAACCATGAGAGATGATGGACTCTGAAAAACAAACTGAGGGTTCTAGAGGGGAGGGGGTAGGGCGATGGGTTAGCCTGGTGATGGGTATTGAGGAGGGCACGTTCTGCATGGAGCACTGGGTGTTATGAACAAACAATGAATCATGGAACACTGCACCAAAAACTAATGATGTAATATATGGTGATTAACATAACAATAAAAAATTAAAAAAAAAAAGAATTAACGAGATTGATAAAACCCTGGCCAGACTTATCCAAAAGAAAAGAGAAATGACCCAAATCAAC
>NW_027409818.1:0-1151 GCF_003265705.2 Callorhinus ursinus | reverse complement strand
TGATTTTCTGGTTAGATGATCTGTCTATTGCTGAGAGTGGAGTATTGAGATCTACAATTAACATATTATTATCAATATCACTCTTTATTTTGGTTAACAGTTGGCTTATGTAGTTGGCTGCTTCCATGCTGGGGGCATAGATATTTACAATTGTTAGCTCTTCTTGTTGGATAGACACTTTAAGAATGATATAGTGTGTGGGGGGGCAGAGCAAGATGGCGGAGGAGTAGGAGACCTGGATTTCATCTGGTGTCAGGAATTCAGCTGAATAGGGATCAAACCATTCTGAACACCTACGAACTCAACAGGAGATCAAAGAGGAGAGTAGCAACAACTCTCTGAACAAAAAAGCGACCACTTTCTGGAAGGTAGGATGTGCGGAGAAGCGAATCCGAGGCGATATTCATGAGGATAGATGGCGGGGGAGGGGGCCTCCACCGGCTGCTTCAGGCAAGTGATAGAGCCGCGGAGCACAAAATCGGAACTTCTAGAAGTTGGCTCCACTGAGGGACATCGCTCCAGTGGCTAAGCAGGGGGTGGAACGCTTGCAGGACAGTGTGGTCTCAGGACCCTCGGGGTCACAGAAAGACTGAGGGAGCCTGAGTGCGGCAGAGCTCCCAGGTATCGGAGCGGGGAAGCCAGCTGCAGAGACGGAGCTGAGGCACGGGCTCTCAGCTTGGGGTTGCCATAAACCATGATCTGTGGCACAGTCAGGCCACTGCTCCTCCAGCAGGGACCCAACTAGTGGCAGATCCGGGGAGACTCCCTTTCTTCCCCTGAAAGGAACAGCGCAGGAGCGCACTGCAGGGATCTGCTGGGTTTGCAGACTCCACATGGGGATGGGTGCCAGAGATAGAAACGCTTGGTCACAGGCCAGGTGAGCAGGGAGTGTGGCCAGAGACCAGGGAGACAGGAGTGATTGACTGCTTTTCTCTAGGGAGCGCACTGAGGAGTGGGGCCCGAGTTCTCGGCTCCTCTGGGGCGGAGATTGGGAGGCCGCCATTTTCACTCTCGTCCTCCAAAGCTGTACGAAAAACATGCAGGGAACAAAAGCTCCCGAGAGCAAACCCGAACAGATTACTTAGCCCGGACCGATAAGGGCAGGGCAATTCCACCTCTGGCAAAGACATCTGGGAACCACGGCAACAGGC
>NW_027409817.1:0-1152 GCF_003265705.2 Callorhinus ursinus | reverse complement strand
AGCAATCAGACAACAAAAAGAAATCAAAGGCATCCAAATTGGCAAAGGGGAAGTCAAACTCTCACTCTTTGCAGATGATATGATACTGTATGTGGAAAACCTACACAGTCCTGCTAGAACTCATACAGGAATTCAGTAAAGTAGCAGGATATAAAATCAATGCACAGAAATCAGTGGCATTCCTATACACCAACAGCAAGACAGAAGAGAGACAAATCAAGGAGTCGATCCCATTTACAATTGCACCCAAAACCATAAGATACCTAGGAATAAATTTAACCAAAGCGGCAAAGGATCTGTACTCAGAAAACTATAAAATACTCATGAACGAAATTGAAGAAGACACAAAGAAATGGAAAAACGTTCCATGCTCATGGATTGGAAGAACAAACATTGTGAGGATGTCAATGCTACCTAGAGCAATCTACACATTCAGTGCAATCCCCATCAAAATAGCATCCACTTTTTTCAAAGAACTGGAACAAATAATCCTAAAATTTGTATGGAACCAGAAGAGACCCCGAATAGCCAGAGGAATATTGAAAAAGAAAAGCAAAGCTGGCGGCATCACAATTCCGGACCTCCAGCTCTATTACAAAGCTGTCATCATCAAGACAGTATGGTACTGGCGCAAAAACAGACACATAGAGCAATGGAACAGAATAGAGAGCCCAGAAATGGACCCTCAACTCTATGGTCAACTCATCTTTGACAAAGCAGGAAAGACCGTCCAATGGAAAAAAGACAGTCTCTTCAACAAATGGTGTTGGGAAAATTGGACAGCCACATGCAGAAGAATGAAACCGGACCACTTCCTTACACCACACACAAAAATAGACTCCAAATGGTTGAAAGACCTAAACGTGAGACAGGAGCCCATCAAAATCCTAAAGGAGAACTCAGGCAGCAGCCTCTTCGACCTCAGCCGCAGCAACTTCTTCCTAGAAACATCGCCAAAGGCGAGGGAAGCCAGGGCAAAAATGAACTATTGGGATTTCATCAAGATAAAAAGCTTTTGCTCAGCAAAAGAAACAGTCCACAAAACCAAAAGAGAACCGACAGAATGGGAGAAAACATTTGCAAATGACATATCAGATAAAGGGCTAGTATCCAAAATCTATAAAGAACTTATCAAACTCAACACCCAAAGAA
>NW_027409816.1:0-1152 GCF_003265705.2 Callorhinus ursinus | reverse complement strand
TTAAAGTCATGATTCTGAACTCTAGGTCCAACATCGTACTAATGTCCATATTGAGTAGGTCCCTGGCAGACGGTACTACCTCTTGTTCTTTGTTGAGGTGATTTTTTTCGTCTTGTCATTTTGTCCAGAGGAGAATAGATGAATGAGAGAACAGAATGCTAACAGGTTAACGTCTTCAGTATATATACTCTATACAGATCAGACAAGACCTGAAACCAGGGGACAAGAAAGGGAAAGAAAGAAGAGAAAAAAAAGGAAAAAGGAAAAGATAAAAGCAAACAAAAACAGAACAAACAAAAACAGATTATGATTAAATATGATCAGTCTATTGCATAGATAATTGCCACACACTAGTTTTGGGGCATATTTTGGTCTGTTTGAAGAAAGTTCTTGCTAAAATTTTAAAGGAAGAAAGACATATATATGTACAAAATAAGGGTTGATACAATGAAGGGATGTCAGATGATTGTAAAGATGAAAATCATAAAAGATTTTATAAAATGAATTGGTAATAAGTTGTTTTTAAAAAGAAAGAAGAAGATTTGGAAAAAAAGAAAAAAATGAGAGAATGTGGTCAGGCAGGAGACTAGAACAAATCTATGCACTAGTGATTTAGGGTATATTTTGATCTGTTAGAAGAAACTGTATCTCAAAATTTTAATGAGAGAACAACTTATATATATATATATGTATATATATATATATGCCAAAAATAAGGGTAACTACTATGAAGGGATAAAATATGACCCTAAAAATGAAAAATAAAAATTTTTTTTAAAAAAGGGATTGATAAGATATTGTTTGAAAAAGGAAAAAGAAAAATTCAAAAAAAACAGTTAAAAAATTAACATTGAAAAACTAATGAATTATGGTAAAAAAGCCATGAATTCTATGTGCAGTATTCCCCTAGCGCTGGTGTTCTCCCGTTCTCCTTGATAGGTAAACGTGGTCTTGGCTTGCTGGCTGTTTGTGCTGATCTTCTGGGGGGCAGGTCCTGTTGCCGTGGTTCCCGAATGTCTTTGCCGGAGGTGGAATTGCCCCACCTTTGTGAGTCCGGGCTAAGCACGCTGCTTCGGTTTGCTCTCAGGAGCTTTTGTTCCCTGCAAGCTCTCGGTACAGCTTTGGAGTACCAGGGCGAAAATGGTGGCCTCC
>NW_027409815.1:468-1152 GCF_003265705.2 Callorhinus ursinus | reverse complement strand
TGAATATGTCTGTGAAGTCCATTTGGTCCAGTGTGTCATTTAAAGTCTTTATTTCCTTGTTGATCTTTTGCTTAGATGATCTGTCCATTTCAGTCAGGGGGGTGTTAAAGTCCCCCACTATTATTGTATTGTTGTCAATGTGTTTCTTTGCTTTTGTTATTAATTGCCTTATATAATTGGCTGCTCCCATGTTCGGGGCATAGATATTTACAATTGTTAGATCTTCTTGTTGGATAGACCCTTTAAGTAGGATATAGTGTCCTTCCTCATCTCTTATTACAGTCTTTGTTTTAAAATCTAGTTTGTCTGATATAAGGATTGCCACCCCAGCTTTCTTTTGGTGTCCATTAGCATGGTAAATGGTTTTCCACCCCCTCACTTTCAATCTGGGGGTGTCTTTGGGTCTAAAATGAGTCTCTTGCAGACAGCATATTGATGGGTCTTGTTTTTTAATCCAATCTGATAGCCTGTGTCTTTTGATTGGGGCATTGAGCCCATTTACATTCAGGGTAACTATTGAAAGGTATGAATTTAGTGCCATTGTATTACCTGTAAGGTGACTGTTAACTGTCTGTTGTCTGTGTTCGTTTCTGCTCTTTGCTGCTTTTAGGTTCTCTCTTTGCTTAGAGGACCCCTCTCAATATTTCTTGGAGGGCTGGTTTCGTGTTTGCAAATTCCTTTAGT
>NW_027409815.1:0-368 GCF_003265705.2 Callorhinus ursinus | reverse complement strand
GCCAGGTCTCTGTGGATAGGTCTGTTGCCAATCTAATGTTTCTACCATTGTAGGTTACATATCTCTTCTCCTGAGCTGCTTTCAGGATTTTCTCTTTGTCTCTGAGACTCGTAAGTTTTACTATTAGATGTCGGGGTGTTGACCTATTTTTATTGATTTTGAGAGGGGTTCTCTGTGCCTCCTGGATTTTAATGCCTGTTTCCTTCCTCACATTAGGGAAGTTTTCTGCTATAATTTGCTCCAATATACCTTCTGCCCCCCTCTCTCTCTCTTCTTCTTCTTCTGGGATCCCAATTATTCTAATGTTGTTTCGTCTTATCGTATCACTTATCTCTCGAATTCTGCCCTCGTGATCCTGTAGTTGTTTC
>NW_027409814.1:723-1152 GCF_003265705.2 Callorhinus ursinus | reverse complement strand
TATAGTTTTCAGAATATGGGTGTTTTACCTTTTTGATGAGTTTATTCCTAGGTATTTTATTATTTTTGGTACAATCGTAAATGGGATTGATACTTTCATTTCTCTTTCTGCTACTTTGTTATCCGTGTATAGGAATGCAAGTTTTCTGAATATTAATTTTGTGTCCTGCAACTTTACTGAATTCAGTATCAGTTCTAATAGTGTTTTGGTGGAGTCTCTAGTGTTTTCTATATATTGTGTCATGTCATTTGCAAACAGTAGTAGTTTTACTTCTTCCTTAGCAATTTTTTTTTTTTTTAATGTAGGCTCCATGCCTAGCATGGAGTCCAATGTGGGGCTTGAACTCACGACCCTGAGATCAAGACCTGATCTGAGATCAAGAGCTGGACACTTATCGAGTGAGCCACCCAGGCACCCCACTTCCTCAGC
>NW_027409814.1:0-623 GCF_003265705.2 Callorhinus ursinus | reverse complement strand
TGATGAGTTTATTCCTAGGTATTTTATTATTTTTGGTACAATCGTAATTGGGATTGATACTTTCATTTCTCTTTCTGCTACTTTGTTATCAGTGTATAGAAATGCAAGTTTTCTGAATATTAATTTTGTGTCCTGCAACTTTACTGAATTCAGTATCAGTTCTAATAGTTTTTTGGTGGAGTCTCTAGTGTTTTCTGTATATTGTGTCATGTCATCTGCAAACAGTAGTAGTTTTACTTCTTCCTTAGCAATTTTTTTTTTAAATGTAGGCTCCATGCCTAGCATGGAGTCCAATGTGGGGCTTGAACTCACGACCCTGAGATCAAGACCTGATCTGAGATCAAGAGCTGGACACTTATTGAGTGAGCCACCCAGGCACCCCACTTCCTCAGCAATATATGTCTTTTATTTCTTTTTCTTGCCTGATGGCTGCAGCTAGGACTTCTAGTACTTTGTTGAATAAAAGTGGTGAGAGTGAACATCCTTGCCTTGTTCCTGATCATAGAGAAAAAGCTTTCAGTTTTACATCATTGAGTATGATGTTAACTGTAGATTTTTCATATATGACCTTTATTATGTTGAGGTATTACTCCCTCTAAACTCACTTTGTTGAGTGTTTTTAT
>NW_027409813.1:701-1152 GCF_003265705.2 Callorhinus ursinus | reverse complement strand
ATAGATGCAGAAAAAGCATTTGACAAAGTACAGCATCCTTTCTTGATCCAAACTCTCCAGAGTATAGGGATAGAGGGTACATACCTCAATATCATAAAAACCATCTATGAAAAACCCATAGCGAATATCATTCTCAATGGGGAAAAACTGAGAGCTTTCCCCCTAAGGTCAGGAACACGGCAGGGATGTCCACTCTCACCACTGCTATTCAACATAGTATTAGAAGTCCTACCCATAGCAATCAGACAACAAAAAGAAATCAAAGGCATCCAAATCGGCAAAGAAGAAGTCAAACTCTCACTGTTTGCAGATGATATGATACTTTATGTGGAAAACCCAAAAGACTCCACCCCAAAACTGCTAGAACTCATACAGGAATTCAGTAAAGTAGCAGGATAGAAAATCAATGCCCAGAAATCAGTGGCATTCCTATACACCAACAACAAGACAG
>NW_027409813.1:0-601 GCF_003265705.2 Callorhinus ursinus | reverse complement strand
CAATGCCCAGAAATCAGTGGCATTCCTATACACCAACAACAAGACAGGAGAGAGACAAATCAAGGAGTCGATCCCATTACAATCGCACCCAAAACCATAAGATAGCTAGGAATAAATTCAACCAAAGAGGCAAAGGATTTGTACTCAGAAAACTATAAAATACTCATGAAAGAAATTGAAGACACAAAGAAATGGAAAAACGTTCCATGCTCATGGATTGGAAGAACAAACATTGTGAAGATGTCAATGCTACCTAGAGCAGTCTACACATTCAATGCAATCCCCTTCAAAATACCATCCACTTTTTTCAAAGAAATGGAACAAATGATCCTAAAATTTGTATGGAACCAGAAAAGACCCCGAATAGCCAGAGGAATGTTGATAAAGAAAAGCAAAGCTGGCGGCATCACAATTCTGGACTTCCAGCTCTATTACAAAGCTGTCATCGTCAAGACAGTATGGTACTGGCACAAAAACAGACACATCGATCAATGGAACAGAATAGAGAGCCCCGAAATGGACCCTCAACTCTATGGTCAACTAATCTTTGACACAGCAGGAAAGTATGTCCAATGGAAAAAAGACAGTCTCTTCAACAAAT
>NW_027409812.1:214-1152 GCF_003265705.2 Callorhinus ursinus | reverse complement strand
AAATAGCCAGAGGAATGTTGAAAAAGAAAAGCAAAGCTGGTGGCATCACAATTCCGGACTTCCAGCTCTATTACAAAGCTGTCATCATCAAGACAGAATGGTACTGGTACAAAAACAGACACATAGATCAATGGAACAGAATAGAGAGCCCAGAAATGGAACCTCAAGTCTATGGTCAACTAACCTTCGACAAAGCAGGAAAGAATGTCCAATGGAAAAAAGACAGTCTCTTCAACAAGTGGTGTTGGGAAAATTGGACAGCCACATGCAGAAGAATGAAACTGGACCATTTCCTTACACCACACACAAAAATAGACTCCAAATGGTTGAAAGACCTAAACGTGAGACAGGAGTCCATCAAAATCCTAAAGGAGAACACAGGCAGCAACCTCTTCGACCTCAGCCACAGCAACTTCTTCCTAGAAACATCACCAAAGGCAAGGGAAGCAAGAGCAAAAATGAACTATTGGGATTTCATCAAAGTAAAAAGCTTTTGCATAGCAAAGGAAACAGTCCACAAAACCAAAAGACAACCGACAGAATGGGAGAAAATATTTGCAAATGACATATCAGATAAAGGGCTAGTATCCAAAATCTATAAAGAACTTATCAAACTCAACACCCAAAGAACAAATAATCCAATCAAGAAATGGGCAGATGACATGAACAGACATTTTTCCAAAGAAGACATCCAAATGGCCAACAGACACTGAAAATTGCTCAACATCGCTCGGCATCAGGGAAATCCAAATCAAAACCTCAATGAGATACCACCTCACACCAGTCAGAATGGCTAAAATTAACAAGTCAGGAAACGACAGATGTTGGCGGGGATGCGGAGAAAGGGGAACCCTCCTACACTGTTGGTGGGAATGCAAGCTGGTGCAACCCCTCTGGAAAACAGTATGGAGGTTCCTCAAACAGTTGAAATTAGAGCT
>NW_027409812.1:0-114 GCF_003265705.2 Callorhinus ursinus | reverse complement strand
ATAGCAGCAATGTCCACAATAGCCAAACTGTGGAAAGAGCCAAGATGTCCATGGACAGATGAATGGCTAAAGAAGATGTGGTATATATACACAATGGAATATTATGCAGCCATC
>NW_027409811.1:0-1152 GCF_003265705.2 Callorhinus ursinus | reverse complement strand
TAGGAATCAGTAGGTACCTGCCAGTAGAACTCACATTGCATGAAGTCTAGGATATACTTACTTTTCATTAATTTTCAGGACTAGATTTTTCTAGAGGAAGTGCTAAGCTTGGGTCTTCCATTCTTTGTGTTGTGCAACTGGCCTCTGTTTTCAGCAGCCGATTTCTGGTGCTCATCACCACTGCTAACCCTGAGGCCTGCCCCCGTCAGCTCCCAGAGTGGACATGACCCTGTGGGTTGGAGGGTGCTCACTAATGAAGCCCCAGTGCTCAGTACACAGCAGGGACCCCAGATCCTCTGCTGAATGAAGGAGGAAGGAGGGAGGTTTGGAGTGAGGGAGGGAGGGAGGGGGAGGGAGGGTTGGAGGTGGGGAATGAATGAGGGAGGGAGTAAATCCACAGAAGCTGGGTCCATAAATCAGGAGTCCTTATTTGGGGTGAGGCCCGAGGTCATCACAGCCCGCCCGGGCCCTGGATGGTAGCTCAGGGCACGTCCCTCTGTCCTCCCAGTGCTGACCTTCCTTCTCCTTGGACCCGCTGTCATCCTGGATCCTCTCCCCCTCCTCCTCAAACAATTCTCAATGTTCCCAGGGGCAGGGTGGCAGGAGGGGTGGGTCTTAGGAGGGGCTTCCCAGATCGTGTGCCCAGGATGACACTGGGACAGTAGCTGCAGGGCATTCTATCATGAGAACTGGGACCGTGGATCCCATCCATCTACTTGGGCATTAGTGTTGTTCCATTCCCTGCTCTCTCCACCACCGCTGTGATGGACACTCCTGACAATACGTGTGTGAAAAACTGAGCCAGAGTTTCCGGGGCTGAGTCCGAGGCTGAGGATGGGTGCCCTTGTGGCCTGGGATGGGTGCTGCTCACTGTTCTCCCAGACAGGTGTGCCTGTCACCGTTCTCTCCAGGGGACCTGTACTTCCTCACGTTCTCCCCAGGGCTGCTGGTCCCCAGACCAGACACCTGCCAGTCTGAGGGTGACCAGCGCTGCCTCCAAAGGGTTTCCTTTGCCGGAGTCTTTCTCCAGGAACTACCGCATATCTGACACATATTCCCTGTGTGCCTATCCTTCCGCCTCGGACTTGCATGTGTTTGGTCTCCATCCCTGTGGAACCCAGTGACTGGGAGCATGGTTTGGACCAGAGTCAG
>NW_027409810.1:0-1152 GCF_003265705.2 Callorhinus ursinus | reverse complement strand
ATCAAGAAATGGGCAGAAGACATGAACAGACATTTCTCCAAAGAAGACATCCAAATGGCCAACAGGCACATGAAAAAGTGCTCAACATCGCTCGGCATCAGGGAAATCCAAATCAAAACCTCAATGAGATACCACCTCACACCCGTCAGAATGGCTAAAATTAACAAGTCAGGGAACGACAGATGTTGGCGGGGATGTGGAGAAAGGGGAACCCTCCTACACTGTTGGTGGGAATGCAAGCTGGTGCAACCCCTCTGGAAAACAGTATGGAGGTTCCTCAAACAGTTGAAATTAGAGCTACCGTTCGATCCAGCAATTGCACTACTGGGTATTTACCACAAAGATACAAATGTAGGGACCCGAAGGGGTACATGTACCCCAATGTTTATAGCAGCAATGTCCACAATAGCCAAACTGTGGAAAGAGCCAAGATGCCCATCGACAGATGAATGGATAAAGAAGTTGTGGTATATATACACAATGGAATATTATGCAGCCATCAAAAGGAATGAGATCTTGCCATTTGCAACGACGTGGATGGAACTGGAGGGTGTTATGCTGAGTGAAATAAGTCAATCAGAGAAAGACATGTATCACATGACCTCACTGATATGAGGAATTCTTAATCTCAGGAAACAAACTGAGTGTTACTGGAGTGGTTGGGGGTGGGAGGGATGGGATGGCTGGGTGATAGACATTGGGGAGGGTATGTGCTACGGTGAGCGCTGTGAATTGTGCAAGACTGTTGAATCACAGATCTGTACTTCTGAAACAAATAACGCAACATATTTTAAGAAAAAAGGAAAAGAAGAAGATAACAGGAGAGGAAGAAAAGGGGAGTATGTCAGAGGGGGAGACGAACCATGAGAGATGATGGACTCTGAAAAACTGAGGGTTCTAGAGGGTAGGGGGGTGGGGGGATGGGTTAGCCTGGTGATGGGTATTGAGGAGGGCACGTTTTGCATGGTGCACTGGGTGTTATGAACAAACAATGAATCATGGAACACTGCATCAAAAACTAATGATGTAATATATGGTGATTAACATAAAAAAAAAAAAAGAACACTATGTGGATTGGAATGGCCCACCTTAGATGTCGGGTGGTCTTCAGAAGGGACATTGCATGTCCCAATGATTCTTTGAGTATGGCGA
>NW_027409809.1:0-1152 GCF_003265705.2 Callorhinus ursinus | reverse complement strand
GCTCATGCTTTCACACAAACACCCGACAGGAGAAGTGTGCGCTCAGGGAAGGGCTTTCTTGGCGGAGGCTCGGGGCCTCTGGCCTTTGGTGCCTTGGCGTTAGGCAAGTGCAGGGCCGCAGGCACACAGCAGAATGCTTCCCCGCCCTGCAACGGCTGTCCCGGCTGGAGCGAGGATGTTCTCCAGTGTGGTTCCTGCGAATCAGGGGGTGGTTTTGCGGCCTGCACTCGCACACGGGGCAACGGTACTGGGCCCAGAAACAAGAGCCGAGCCCAGAGGCGTGTCTTCAGCACCGGCCTCCTGCTCGCTCGGGTGGACTTTAAGGGAGGCCGTTCCCAGAGCTCTCAGCCTCAGTACACAGTATAGCGCGTCCTCTAACCCGGTGACTGGCGGGAGCTTAAGGCTCAGTATCTGCCCAGATTTCTGGCTTCGAAGGAGGTGCCTGGACTCAGGGCTCCACGCACCCATGCCGGGGGAGTGCCAGCTTCGTGACACTAGAGCTGCTGGGAGAGGGGCCTCTGCGCGAAGCCGGTTCTCTCGCCCTGTGATTCAGGGGAATCGTTTCCTAGCCCTTCACGCAGACACACTGAAAGTGTTGCCACCCTCCGGAACCGTGATGCTGTCTACAGCGCGGTCCCTCTCCACGGCTGTTAGCTAGGGTTCGTTCACTCTACAGCCTGGCTTCTACGTGCGAGTGCTTAGGTACCTAGGTCTCCAAGGCAGGCCCACAGGGGAGAGCAGGGCTAACCTCCTCACACAAGAGAGGGGTCGAGAGATCAGCCTTCCTCACAGGCCTGTTTCTCGGTCAGAGTTACGTTTAGCTTCCATCGCTCATGCTTTCACACAAACACCCCACAAGGGAAGTGTGCGCTCAGGAAGGGCGTTCTTGGCGGAGGCTCGGGGCCTCTAGCGTTTGGTTCCTTGGCGTTAGGCGGATGGCAGTTCGGACTAAACGCACACAGGGCCAGACGGCCTAGCTTCAGGAAAGAGGTGTTGCGTCCAGAGGCGCCTTGGTCCCCTGCGTCTTTCTCCCTCAGAATTCCGTTGGGACCCGCTCCCCACCTGGGCACACATGCACGGTTGTACACGTGGCCGCCCCCCGTGGAGAGGGGATGGGAGCTACAGCTGTGCTCGTTTCCAGGCTGCTTTCTT
>NW_027409808.1:0-1153 GCF_003265705.2 Callorhinus ursinus | reverse complement strand
GCTAAAATCAAGCTTGAACAACAAGTAGATGATGTAAGCCTAACATCATGTAAAAAATATTTTTTTATTTAGTAACAAACTAAGTAAGCCTAAGTTTACATTCTGATGATGTAATGAGTACTTTTCAAGAGCTTCCAATGAATAAGCAGTGTAGGACATCATCCCTGCTACAAGGTCTAAGATGGACACCCATGGAGTCAAAAAAATCAATTAAAAAAGTTGTAGGTAACAGACAATATAGGTAAAAAGAGTTAGGGGAAAGGAAGGTTATTCTGTTTACCAAGAAAAGCTGTACAAACAAAATGGGTTTTGGTTGGGATCACAAAGCAAATGGCTATGGGAAGAAATACAGAGTGTGCTCTAAGAGGGGAGCACAGCAAGAGCAAAGAAGTAGTAAATATCCATAAGGTTTTCTCTCGCAGGGAGAAAGGGGATTCCAAATAAAGAATGTGGAAGATGAATTCAGCTTTAAGTGTGATCTGATATCGAATAGAGAACCCACTGTAAATGTCTGAGTGAGGGAGGAACTGGCAAAAGTCATGGTTTAGAAACATTGCTATGGTGTCTATGGGTATGGTGAAGCACTAATCACAATGGCTTCCAGTGGGGAGATTCAGAAGGCATGACATCGCCTTAGTAGTTTACTGTAATCATATGGTAATGAGGTATGCTTCAACTTTTAAATGATGACTCCTTGGACTAGGTAAACAGAAAAGGGAATGGAATGGATGGGACAAGTTTGTCTTATGCACAGAAAAATCAAAATAAGCTGCTTATTCGATAGGAGTTAAACATTTACAAGTCCAAACTACAATAAAAGATGATAAGACTCCAGGAACTGTATTCATGCATTATTAACTTTTAGCTTGAAGGATCCTTGGAACAAGAAAAGAAAATCCGAATGGATCTAGAAAGAGCAAAGAGGAAACTAGAGGGAGACCTAAAATTAGCTCAAGAATCCACAATGGATGTTGAAAATGACAAGCAGCAACTCGATGAGAAACTCAAAAAGTAAGCAATGAGGAGAAAACTTCCATGGGGAAATTATTATTCTTATACCTGTGACTGACATAAAACGCTCCTCTAACAGGAAAGAGTTTGAAATGAGCAATCTGCAAAGCAAGATTGAAGATGAGCAGGCCCTCGCAATGCA
>NW_027409807.1:0-1153 GCF_003265705.2 Callorhinus ursinus | reverse complement strand
TGAGTTTGGCCAGGTGTTCCCTGGTAGCAATTCTTGGAAAGCAGTTCTTTTCAAAGGATTGAAGGAGGATACTGGTTTGGGATGGAGAAATGGATTTCCGTTTCCTCCTTCCTTCCTTTGGGAAATGTCTAAAGAGAGAATAGATTTAGAAAGGAGGGCTACATCCAGTGTAGACAGAGAAATTGGTGTACGTGTGCACGCATGAGTGTGTGTGTGTGTGTGTGTGTGTGTGTGTGTGTGTGTGTTCTCTCGTGCTTATCCATTTTCTCTATAGCCTCTCCTTCCCTGAGTCCACTGAGGTCAGCATGGACCCACCCACACAAGCCAGTGCTTGGATCTAAAGTCTGAGGTGATCCCAGAAGAGGACTCTGTCCTTCCCACCATTTCAGGACAAGAAGATTCAAAGCCTTTCTTGCCCAGGAACAATTCACTTGCCCAACAGGCAGGGCATGCACATTGTTCACCTGTGGGAACAGAAAGGCGGCTGGAACCAGTGGTCATGTGTCCCTCTGCTAAGCCTTCTTGCCAAGCACATGGGAAGCCCATGCATACCCGTTCCTGTGTCAAGGAGAAGCTCAAGAAGAGACCCGTTTTGAATGCTGGGGAGTTACCTTGAGTCCAAGCTGGAGGCTTTTCCTGTCCATGTGGTATCCCTTCCCCTTGGGATTTGGCAGACGTCAATCGGCTCTACCTTAGGTGTCTCGTGCGCAGGTTCTGGAACCACACCTAATTGGCAAACAAAGAACTAAAGGTCAGGCAACACTGGTGGACAATATATATATATATATATATATATATATATATATATATATATATATATCGACATATGTTTGTTTTTTCCTCATAACTAAGGTCTCAGGGTGTTTTGTGTGGTCCATGCAATAACACTGGGAAAATGATCTCTAGGGAAATTCAGCGAAGATGTACTGACCTGTTGGAATGTCCCAGGCCTGCGCTCCAATAGTACTTGGGTTCCATGAGTGAATGCCTTCGAATGACTTCAAAGGGCATGAGCTGAACAGAGATGCACATATAGGGGCCAAAGTTTCTTAGCTCCCCAGCTGAGCATGTAGATTGACATGCAGGGGCTTGGGCCTGATTGTGTACACGACTTGTCCCTAAGGGAAAATTCAAATGGAGCTGAAACCTACCT
>NW_027409806.1:0-1153 GCF_003265705.2 Callorhinus ursinus | reverse complement strand
CAACAACTCTTAGCTCATTTAACAAGACTGAAATCATACCCACTGTCTTTTCTGACCACAATGGTATGGAAAGAAAATCAGCAAAAGGAAAGCTGGAAAATCCACTAATATGTGGAAACTAAACAACACACTTCTGAACGATTAACGGGTCAGTGAAGAAATCAAAAGGAAAATAAAAAATTATCTCAAAATAAATGAAAATGGAAAGACAACATTTCAAAACATACAGAAGGCAGCAACAGCAGCTCTGATAGTTTAAAATGATAAGTGTGTATATTAAGAAATTGGAAAGACCTCAAATAAGCAACCTATCTTTACTTCTCAAGGAACTAGAAAAACAACAACAACAAATTAAGCCCAAAGTTAGCAGAAGGAAGGAAACAATAAAGCCCAGAGCAGAAATAAATGAAATGGGAATGATAAAAAAAAAAACAACAGAAAGAATTGATGAACCTGAGAACTAGTTCTATGAATAAGATAAACAAAATCAACAAACCTTTAGTTAGACTAAGAAAAAAAAAAGACTAAAATAAGGGTGCCTGGGTGGCTCCGTCGTTAAGTGTCTGCCTTCGGCTCAGGTCATGATCCCAGGGTCCTGGGATCGAGTCCCACATTGGGCTCCCTGCTCAGCGGGAAGCCTGCTTCTCCCTCTCCCACTCCCCCTGCTTGTATTCCTGCTCTCGCTATGTCTCTCTCTGTCAAATAAATAAATAAAATCTTTTTTAAAAAGACTCAAATAAAATTAAGAGTGAAAAAGGAGACATTAGGGGCGCTTGGGTGGCTCAGTCAGTTAAGCGTCTGCCTTCAGCCCAGGTCATGATCCCGGGGTCCTGGGATGGACTCCCATGTCAGGTTCCTTGCTCAGCATGGGGTCTGCCTGTCTCTCTCCCTCTCCTCCTGTTCCTCCCCCTGCTTGTGCTCTCTCTCTCTCTCTTAAATAAATAAATAAAATATTTTTTTAAAAAAAGAAAACAAAAGACATTACAACTGAAACTGCAGAAAAGGGGGATTGTGAAACTAAACAATTACAAGCCAAAAACTCAGATAACTTAGAATAAACAGATCCATTCCTAGAAACAAGCAACCTACCAAACTGAATCAGGAAAAAATAAAAAATCTGAACAGACCAATAGAGACTAAAGAGATTGAATCA
>NW_027409805.1:0-1153 GCF_003265705.2 Callorhinus ursinus | reverse complement strand
GGGGGGGGGGGGCCCTCGGGGGGGGCTCTTGTGTGAGGAGGAAGTTGGGTAAGGGGACCCCAGGCAGTGGTGACCTCACTTCCCTGACAACAGAGCCCAACAGAATGTGGAACCCTGGTAACCAAGCACCCACATACCACAGATAGCCCCCTGCCCAGCCATTTCATTGGAGATCTTGAAACCAAGATGTTCGCATGTTGCTTTCTGAGGTCTGGAGGCAGCAGGCAGAAGAAAGCGCGCCCTGCAGACGCTGTCCCCCGCTGGGGATTTCATGTCAGGGCTCCCCATCGCCTCTGGCCATTTGGCCGGAAGGACAGAAAGGTGACACCAGGAGGCCCAGAGCTGGCCACCCAGCCCCACTCGCTCTGATGACCTGTGTAGCCCCAGGTGCCCTCCCTGTGTGTGTGTGTGTGTCTGTGTGTGTGTGTCTGTGTGTGTGCGTGCGTATGTCTGTGTGTGAGTGTGTGTGTGGGTGCACGTGTGTGGATGGGGGTGTATGTCTGTGTCTGTGTGCGTGTGTGTGTGTATGTGTGTGTAAAGAGGGGTCCTGCGGGGGGGGCCACCCCAAGCAGAAGCAGGCTGATGAGGGGTCAGATACCCAGTGGGCAGGTCATGTTCAAGGTCAAGGCTGGCTGTGTGGGATGGGGTGTGAGGCCACTGCCCCTTCTGCCCGAGGTTTATCCGGATAGCCATGCAGGGATGGGTCACTGCATCCCGGATGCAGGGCTGTGCACGCACAGGTGTGTGTCTGATCTGGGAGCAGCAGGGGGACTGGGCAGGAGGACAGTGCGGATGGCCGGGCAGGGCTGTGACGCCTCGGGGCCGGCTACCGGTCCCTGTCTTTGCAGAAGGCCACGGAGGACATGGAGAGGAGGCTGCTGGACACGCCCTTCATCTCCTCGACAGAGGGGGTGACCCCACAGGGGTCCCCAGAAGCAGGTGCTGGGAATTATAGGGGAAGACCTCCTACACCACCCAGACCACTGTCTCAGTGGTCCAGGAGCCGGAGCCCACGGAGGCCGAGGCCGAGGCCGAGGGTGAGAAGCCTGGGGCTGGGTGTTTGTGGTGTGTGGGGACAGGTCGCTGCTGGCCCCACAGGGAGGAGCCCCCAGAGGCTGGTGTGGGGCCAGGAGCAACGACTGGGCACAGAGCA
>NW_027409804.1:0-1153 GCF_003265705.2 Callorhinus ursinus | reverse complement strand
TACAATGGTAGAAACATTAGATTGGCAACAGACCTATCCACAGAGACGTGGCAGGCCAGAAAGGACTGGCAAGATATCTTCAGAGCACTAAACGAGAAAAATATGCAGCCAAGAATACTATATCCAGCTACGCTATCACTGAAAATAGAAGGAGAGATAAAAAGCTTCCAGAACAAACAAAAACTAAAGGAATTTGCAAACACGAAACCAGCCCTCCAAGAAATATTGAGAGGGGTCCTCTAAGCAAAGAGAGAACCTAAAAGCAGCAAAGAGCAGAAACGAACACAGACAACAGACAGTTAACAGTCACCTTACAGGTAATACAATGGCACTAAATTCATACCTTTCAATAGTTACCCTGAATGTAAATGGGCTCAATGCCCCAATCAAAAGACACAGGCTATCAGATTGGATTAAAAAACAAGACCCATCCATATGCTGTCTGCAAGAGACTCATTTTAGACCCAAAGACACCCGCAGATTGAAAGTGAGGGGGTGGAAAACCATTTACCATGCTAATGGACACCAAAAGAAAGCTGGGGTGGCAATCCTTATATCACACAAACTAGATTTTAAAACAAAGACTGTAATAAGAGATGAGGAAGGACACTATATCCTACTTAAAGGGTCTATCCAACAAGAAGATCTAACAATTGTAAATATCTATGCCCCGAACATGGGAGCAGCCAATTATATAAGGCAATTAATAACAAAAGCAAAGAAACACATTGACAACAATACAATAATAGTGGGGGACTTTAACACCCCCCTCACTGAAATGGACAGATCATCTAAGCAAAAGATCAACAAGGAAATAAAGACTTTAAATGACACACTGGACCAAATGGACTTCACAGACATATTCAGAACATTCCATCCCAAAGCAACGGAATACACATTCTTCTCTAGTGCCCATGGAACATTCTCCAGAATTGATCACATCCTAGGTCACAAATCAGGTCTCAACCGGTACCAAAAGACTGGGATCATTCCCTGCATATTTTCAGACCACAATGCTTTGAAACTAGAACTCAATCACAAGAGGAAAGTCGGAAAGAACTCAAATACATGGAGGCTAAAGAGCATCCTACTAAAGAATGAATGGGTCAACCAAGAAATTAAAGAAGAATTAAAAAAATTCATGGAAACCAAT
>NW_027409803.1:835-1153 GCF_003265705.2 Callorhinus ursinus | reverse complement strand
TTTTTTTTTCTTTTCTTAAATCTTCTTTCTTTTTTCAAACAACTTATCTTACCAAGTCCTTTTATAAAACCTTTTATAATTTTCATCTTTACAGTCATCTTCCATCCCTTCATTGTATCAACCCTTATTTTGTACATATATGTCTTTCTTCCTTTAAAATTTTAGGAGGCACTTTTTTCTAACAGACCAAAATACGCCCAAAATCTAGTGTGTGGCACTGATCTATGCACTAGCCTGATCATATTTGATCATATTCTGCTTTTTTTGTATTGTTTTGTTTTTGTTTTTATCTTTTTTTTTTCTTTTTTCTCTTTCTTT
>NW_027409803.1:251-735 GCF_003265705.2 Callorhinus ursinus | reverse complement strand
TTGTTCTCTTATTCATCTATTCTCCTCTGGACAAAATGACAAGACGAAAAAAATCGCCTCAGCAAAAAGAACAAGAGGTAGTAGCGTCAGCCAGGAACATACTCAATACGGACATTAGTACGATGTCGGACCTAGAGTTCAGAATCATGACTTTAAAGATACTAGCTGGGCTTGAAAAAAGCGTGGAAGTTATTAGAGAAACCCTTTCTGGAGAAATAAAAGAACTAAAATCTAACCAAGTCGAAATCAAAAAGGCTATTAATGAGGTGCAATCAAAAATGGGGGCACTAACTGCTAGGATAAATGAGGCAGAAGAGAGAATCAGCGATATAGAAGACCAAATGATGGAAAACAAAGAGGCTGAGAAAGAGAGAAACAACTACAGGATCACGAGGGCAGAATTCGAGAGATAAGTGATACGATAAGACGAAACAACATTAGAATAATTGGGATCCCAGAAGAAGAAGAAGAGAGAGAGAGGGGT
>NW_027409803.1:0-151 GCF_003265705.2 Callorhinus ursinus | reverse complement strand
AGAGAGAGAGGGGCAGAAGGCATACTGGAGCAAATAATAGCAGAGAACGTCCCTAATGTGGGGAAGGAAACAGGCATCAAAATCCAGGAGGCACAGAGAACCCTTCTCAAAATCAATAAAAATAGGTCAACACCCCGACATCTAATACTAA
>NW_027409802.1:0-1153 GCF_003265705.2 Callorhinus ursinus | reverse complement strand
GCTAAAATCAAGCTTGAACAACAAGTAGATGATGTAAGCCTAACATCATGTAAAAAATATTTTTTTATTTAGTAACAAACTAAGTAAGCCTAAGTTTACATTCTGATGATGTAATGAGTACTTTTCAAGAGCTTCCAATGAATAAGCAGTGTAGGACATCATCCCTGCTACAAGGTCTAAGATGGACACCCATGGAGTCAAAAAAATCAATTAAAAAAGTTGTAGGTAACAGACAATATAGGTAAAAAGAGTTAGGGGAAAGGAAGGTTATTCTGTTTACCAAGAAAAGCTGTACAAACAAAATGGGTTTTGGTTGGGATCACAAAGCAAATGGCTATGGGAAGAAATACAGAGTGTGCTCTAAGAGGGGAGCACAGCAAGAGCAAAGAAGTAGTAAATATCCATAAGGTTTTCTCTCGCAGGGAGAAAGGGGATTCCAAATAAAGAATGTGGAAGATGAATTCAGCTTTAAGTGTGATCTGATATCGAATAGAGAACCCACTGTAAATGTCTGAGTGAGGGAGGAACTGGCAAAAGTCATGGTTTAGAAACATTGCTATGGTGTCTATGGGTATGGTGAAGCACTAATCACAATGGCTTCCAGTGGGGAGATTCAGAAGGCATGACATCGCCTTAGTAGTTTACTGTAATCATATGGTAATGAGGTATGCTTCAACTTTTAAATGATGACTCCTTGGACTAGGTAAACAGAAAAGGGAATGGAATGGATGGGACAAGTTTGTCTTATGCACAGAAAAATCAAAATAAGCTGCTTATTCGATAGGAGTTAAACATTTACAAGTCCAAACTACAATAAAAGATGATAAGACTCCAGGAACTGTATTCATGCATTATTAACTTTTAGCTTGAAGGATCCTTGGAACAAGAAAAGAAAATCCGAATGGATCTAGAAAGAGCAAAGAGGAAACTAGAGGGAGACCTAAAATTAGCTCAAGAATCCACAATGGATGTTGAAAATGACAAGCAGCAACTCGATGAGAAACTCAAAAAGTAAGCAATGAGGAGAAAACTTCCATGGGGAAATTATTATTCTTATACCTGTGACTGACATAAAACGCTCCTCTAACAGGAAAGAGTTTGAAATGAGCAATCTGCAAAGCAAGATTGAAGATGAGCAGGCCCTCGCAATGCA
>NW_027409801.1:0-1153 GCF_003265705.2 Callorhinus ursinus | reverse complement strand
CTCTCGGGAGCAGGACGTCTCCCTGTGCAGGGGGAGGGGTGCAGGGAGAGACAGCTGCTCACTGAGTGTCAGAGGAAGGGTTGTCCTGTGACCTTCTCCTACATCTGCGGAGGTTCAGAGCTGGACCCATGGAGACTGAGAGTCAGCTGGCCTCGGGCTGGTGCTGAGAAGGACGAGGGGCCGAATCGGGGAGAACCACACTGGGATTCTGGATCCTGCTTCGTGACCAGTGTCCCCAACCATGGCCACGTGCTGACCCTCAGAGCCTGCAGGTGTCTTAGCTTCCATGGCAAAGGGAAACTGAGGCTGCGAACCAGCTGACCCTAAACTAGAGCTGGTCTGGAACCCCCAGATGGGCCCCGTGTGATCACAGGGTCCTCGCAAGTGGAAGGAGGCAGGAGAAGAGGTGGGAGGGACGCAGCGTCAGAGGGACTCATCCCACCAGTGCCGGCTGGGAAGGGGGAGGAAGGGGCCACGAGCCAGGGGATGCGGGCGCCACTAGAAGGGGGGACAGGAACAGAAATGGATTCTCCCCGGAGCCTCCAGAGAGGAGCACAGCCCTGCCGACACCTGGACCTCATGGCAGAGGCTCTGGGGTCTGACTCCTGCCCTACAGCCCAGGAGGACACGCAGGTGGTGGTGTGGTCAGCCACTGACGGTGAGTCACCTGCTGTAGCAGCACTGGACAGCTAATAGTCACACTGAGTACCCTGAGTCCTGTGGGCACAGTGAGTGTTATGGCAAAATCCCCATTTCCCCCCCATTCCGTGTTCCACTCCAGAAGCACTGAAATGATTTATCCCTGGTGTGAGTCTCAGCTCTGCCTGCATTTGTGATGGACACATGACATCTAATTTGAGGGGAGAAGATCAAGTCTGAAGGCTGGGGTCTGGAAGGAATCTGCAAGTGGGGCGCACGGACACTCCCAGGACAGAGGAAGGAGGTCAGCTGTGGGACTGGGGGAGGGGCCGCCACATACCATAGACCCTCAGGCGGAAATCCTGGTCATATTGTCTTCCTCTCCTGTAGCAGACTCGAGCCACGTACCGCCCACTGTCCTCAAGGGTCAGGTTGTCAATCCTCAGGGTCGTTATGTTGAGTACATGGACCCTCTTCTCAAACTTGTCCTGGAAGTTGACCCATTCTGGAACAT
>NW_027409800.1:0-1153 GCF_003265705.2 Callorhinus ursinus | reverse complement strand
TAATAAAAGTAATATATGTAAATGAAAAAAATCCAAACATCAAAAAAAAGTATAAAATGAAAACTGAGTCTTCCCTATTCCTCCATTTTAATTGTTTAAGTGATAATTACTTTTAATTCTATTTTGTAGATTGATTCAGAAAACACATATATGTATCTATATCTTCTTATTTAAAAAGAGAAAAAAACTAATGATGGTATCATACTGCTACTGTTCACTAACTACCTTTTGCCTGTAAAAAAAAAATCCAGATGTTTTCCCAGCAGCACGCACGGAGCTAACCTTCTTCTTCTTTTTTTTATTATCTTTTTAAAGGTTTTATTTATTTATTCATGAGAGACAGAATGAGAGAGAGGCAGAGGGAGAAGCAGGCTCCCCACGGAGCAGGGAGCCCGATGTGGGATTTGATCCCAGGACCCTGGGATCACGACTTGAGCTGAAGGCAGACGCTTAACCAACTGAGCCACCCAGGCGCCCTAACCTTATTCTTTTTAAATATCTACAAAATATGTCCTATATGGAAATATTTTCTTCTCTCAGTTACCAGTTGATGACTATTTATTTGAATGCCTTTTCAGTTAGTTTACCTTGCTCTTTAAATTTGATGATTCTAAATTGGCCCATAGGTGTGAAGGTGACTGAAAGTGTTGACCACTTCCTACTTTCCTTTTGTGCCCTTTTAGAAATACTACCTTAAAGAACAGACAAAATAATTTTACTCTAACCCCAGAATTTTCTGTTGTATTTAACATTAGTGCCCTTAGTTTTTAATGCACAATTTATAGGTTATTGTGTAAAATTTTAAAAAGGAAGCCTATGTAAAACAGTCTTCAAAATGAAGACACTTTTAAATCTTGAATATACTTGAAACTTTTCTAGGAGAGTATACACTTTAAGTATGTAATTAATATAGATACTTTGGGGAACCTATAAATGAACACCAGATCTCAAAAATATTACTAAATAAATTATAAATATTATATTATTTGGTACTAGTGAATATGAGATTAGTAGTTTGTGATTTCACAAGATTTGTTTCTTTTGATTACAGATTCTTGAAACTATGCCTGTGACTGAGAAAGTTGAAGAGTTGCTACATGTCATAGACAAAAAGAGTGGCAGAACTTCTGATTTAACCTCAGGTTGGACTGTC
>NW_027409799.1:0-1153 GCF_003265705.2 Callorhinus ursinus | reverse complement strand
CTCTCGGGAGCAGGACGTCTCCCTGTGCAGGGGGAGGGGTGCAGGGAGAGACAGCTGCTCACTGAGTGTCAGAGGAAGGGGTGTCCTGTGACCTTCTCCTACATCTGCGGAGGTTCAGAGCTGGACCCATGGAGACTGAGAGTCAGCTGGCCTCGGGCTGGTGCTGAGAAGGACGAGGGGCCGAATCGGGGAGAACCACACTGGGATTCTGGATCCTGCTTCGTGACCAGTGTCCCCAACCATGGCCACGTGCTGACCCTCAGAGCCTGCAGGTGTCTTAGCTTCCATGGCAAAGGGAAACTGAGGCTGCGAACCAGCTGACCCTAAACTAGAGCTGGTCTGGAACCCCCAGATGGGCCCCGTGTGATCACAGGGTCCTCGCAAGTGGAAGGAGGCAGGAGAAGAGGTGGGAGGGACGCAGCGTCAGAGGGACTCATCCCACCAGTGCCGGCTGGGAAGGGGGAGGAAGGGGCCACGAGCCAGGGGATGCGGGCGCCACTAGAAGGGGGGACAGGAACAGAAATGGATTCTCCCCGGAGCCTCCAGAGAGGAGCACAGCCCTGCCGACACCTGGACCTCATGGCAGAGGCTCTGGGGTCTGACTCCTGCCCTACAGCCCAGGAGGACACGCAGGTGGTGGTGTGGTCAGCCACTGACGGTGAGTCACCTGCTGTAGCAGCACTGGACAGCTAATAGTCACACTGAGTACCCTGAGTCCTGTGGGCACAGTGAGTGTTATGGCAAAATCCCCATTTCCCCCCCATTCCGTGTTCCACTCCAGAAGCACTGAAATGATTTATCCCTGGTGTGAGTCTCAGCTCTGCCTGCATTTGTGATGGACACATGACATCTAATTTGAGGGGAGAAGATCAAGTCTGAAGGCTGGGGTCTGGAAGGAATCTGCAAGTGGGGCGCACGGACACTCCCAGGACAGAGGAAGGAGGTCAGCTGTGGGACTGGGGGAGGGGCCGCCACATACCATAGACCCTCAGGCGGAAATCCTGGTCATATTGTCTTCCTCTCCTGTAGCAGACTCGAGCCACGTACCGCCCACTGTCCTCAAGGGTCAGGTTGTCAATCCTCAGGGTCGTTATGTTGAGTACATGGACCCTCTTCTCAAACTTGTCCTGGAAGTTGACCCATTCTGGAACAT
>NW_027409798.1:0-1154 GCF_003265705.2 Callorhinus ursinus | reverse complement strand
TGAATAGGGATCAAACCATTCTGAACACCTACGAACTCAACAGGAGATCGAACAGGAGAGTAGCAACAACTCTCTGAACAGAGAAGCGACCACTTACTGGAAGGTAGGACGTGCGGAGAAGTGAATCCGAGGCGATATTCGGGAGGACAGACGGTGGGGGAGGGGGCCTCCGCCGGCCGCTTCTGGCAAGTGCTAGAGCCGCGGAGCACAAAATCGGAACTTTTAGAAGTCGGCTCCGCTGAGGGACGTCGCTGCAGTGGCTTAGCGGGGGGTGGAATCCTCCCCCGACAGTGTGGTCTCAGGACCCTTGGGGTCACAGAGAGACCGGGGGTGCCTGAGTGCGCCAGAGCTCCCAGGTATCAGAGCGGGGAAGCCGGCTGCAGAGACGGAGCAGAGTCGCGGGCTCTCAGCTTGGGGTTGCCATAAACTGTGATCCGCGGCCCAGTCGGGGCACGGCTCCCCCAGCAGGGACCCAATAAGCAGCAGATCCGGGGAGACTCCCCTTCCTTCCCGGGGAGGAGCGGTGTGGGAACGCACTGCAGGGATCTGCTGGGTTTGGAGACTCCGTGCGGGGTCGGGTGCCAGAGATAGCAATGCTCGATCACAGGCCGGGTGAGCACGGAGTGCGGCCAGAGACCGGGGACACGGGAGTGACTGCTTTTCTCTGGGGGCACACTGAGGAGCGGGGCCCCGAGTTCTCAGCTCCTCCGGGTGGAGATTGGGAGGCCACCATTTCTGCCCTGGTCCTCCAAAGCTGTACCGAGAGCTTGCAGGGAACAAAAGCTCCTGAGAGCAAACCGGAGCAGCTTCCTTAGCCCGGACCGATAAGGGCGGGGCAATTCCACCTCCAGCAAAGACATTTGGAAACCACAGCAACAGGCCCCTCCCCCAGAAGATCAGCACAAACAGCCAGCAAGCCAAGACCAAGTTGATCGATCAAGGAGAACGGGAGAACTCCAGCGCTAGGGGAATACTGCACATAGATTCATGGCTTTTTTATTTTTTTACCATGATTCATTATTTCATCAAAGTTAATTTTTGTTGACTGTTTTTTTTTTATTTTTCTTTTTCCCTTTTTCAACCAACATCTTATCAATCCCTTTTTTTAAAAAAAATTTTTTTCTATTTTTCATTTTTAGAGTCATATTTTATCC
>NW_027409797.1:642-1154 GCF_003265705.2 Callorhinus ursinus | reverse complement strand
GCTTTAGAGCCAGGCCTCTGGGGCCACAGCCCTCAGAAGCCAGAGAGGGATAGTGTTAGGGCCTAGGGGCATGGCAGGCCCCACGTGCCAGCAGAATGGCCTGCTTCCCTGGGAGTTTGTCTTGAGGGCGTGGGTCAGGTTGAGTGTCAGGCTCAGGGTTTGCCTCTAGAGGGCGCAAAATTTGTGGATTCCTTGGGATGGGCATTCAGAGTACTCCTGATCTGAATGCTTTCCCGAGAACCAAATGGCGCATTTTCCTTCTCGATGGCAGCCTGAGTCACTCGCTATTGCTCGGGTGTCCCGAATCTGTGGGGCTTTGGAGCCAGGCTCAGGGGACTGACCCCTCACAAGCCAACCGAGGGTGTGTGTTAGCACATAGGGGCACGGGAGACCTGAACTCCCAGCACTGCATCGAATTTCCCGGGGGTGAGTTTGAAGGCGTGGGTCCGCGTGAATGTCTTGCTCTTTTTTTCGGCCGCAGGACCGCTGAAATGGTGGGTGCGCTGGGATGG
>NW_027409797.1:0-542 GCF_003265705.2 Callorhinus ursinus | reverse complement strand
GGTGGGTGCGCTGGGATGGTCATAAAAAAAGATAAAAATCATTTTTCAAAATAAACCAAGTGGGGTGGCACCTGGGTAGCTCAGTCGTTAAGCATCTGCCTTCGGCTCAGGTCATGATCCCAGAGTCCTGGCAACAAGCCCCTCATCCGGCTCCCTGCTTGGTGTGAAGCCTGCTTCTCCCTCTTCCACTCCCCCTGCTTGTGTTCCCTCTCTCGCTGTCTCTTTCTGTCAAATAAATAAATAAATAAAATCTTAAAAAAATAAACCAAATGAATTTCTGGAGTTGAGGGGCTCAACAGTAGATTTGAATTAAAAGAAAAACTTAGTCCATAAGCTTAAAGATAGATAATGCAGTTTGACGAACTGAGAGGGAAAAATTGAAAGTAAATGAACAGAGCCAGAGATGTGGAACACCACTGAGCACACCAAGGTACACATTATGGAAATACCAGAAGGAGGAGAAAGAAGCTGAAAAATATTCAAAGAAATAATTGCTGAGGGTGCCTGGGTGGCTTAGTTGGTTAAGGGACCGCCTTCAGCTC
>NW_027409796.1:0-1154 GCF_003265705.2 Callorhinus ursinus | reverse complement strand
CCCTCCTTCTCTAATTTCCTCTTATTTTATTTTTCCTTCCCTTCCCAGATGTACATTTGTTTTGTTTCTTAATTTCCACATATGAGTGAGATCATATGATATTTTTTCTTCCTCTGACTGACTTATTTCACTAAGCATAATACCCTCTATTTCCATGCATTGCATTGCAAACGGCAAGATTCATTCTTTTTGATGCTGGAGTAATATTCCATTGAGTATATACAAGTGGCCAAAGACACATGAGAAGATGCTCTACATCACTCAGCATTAAAAAAATCAAATTAAAACAACAATGAGAGACCACCTCACACTGGTAAGAATGGCTAAAATTAACAAGAAAGGAAACAACAAATGTTGGTGAGAATTGTAGAGAAAGGAGAACCCCTAACAATGTTGGTGGTAATGCAAGGTGGTACATCCATTCTGGAAACAGTTTTGGAGGTTCCTCAAAAAGTTAAAAATAGAACTACCTGGGTCATCTGGATGTCTCAGTCGATTAAGCATCTGCCTTTAGCTCAGGTCATGATCCCAGGGTTGGGATTGAGCCCCAAAATAGGAGTCCTGCTCAGCGGGGAATCTGCTTCCCCTCTGCTTGCTCCCCCTCCCCAACTTATGCTTGCTCTCTCAAATAAATATTACCGATCTCAAAAAATATATATAGAACAACCTTATGACCCAGCAAATGCAATACTCTGTATTTATCCAAAGCATAGAAACATTATGATTCAAAGAGGCACTTGTATCCTCAAAGATTATAGCAGAAAAGTCCACAATAGCCAATATATGGAAAGAGCCCAGGTGTCTGTGGACATATGAATGGAGAGAGAAGATGTGGTATATGTATTCAGTAGCAATTTTAAGCTCATCTCTTTTATTTAACAGTTAACTCCACCCAAGTACAACAGAATATCTACTCTTTCAATCCTTTCTTCTGATTCTAGGGTACCAGGAGAAACAATTGAAGTGGGCATTTTTAGCCTCTGGTGAGGGGGCTAAATGCTTTCATAGTCTGTATTACCAAGACCAAAGGAAAAGAAAAACACCCACCACCTGTTTGCCACCTTAACATTTTTTAAGTTAAGGGAGAACTAGAAAACACTATCAGAGCCCCTTCCCCACCCTCCACCACACCACTTATCTCAGCTAAAGACTAA
>NW_027409795.1:0-1154 GCF_003265705.2 Callorhinus ursinus | reverse complement strand
AGTGGGGTTTCACTGGGAAATTCATGCAGATTTCTCCTGCTCTGAAAACTTTCCAGAATTCCAAAAGGTGCGGTTTCCTTCTGGGTGGAAGGCTAATACTCTTGTACTGCTCTGATGTCCTCAATCCCTGGGGCTTTGGAGCCAGGACTCTGGGGACAGACCCCTCAGAGTCCATCCTAGGGTTAGTTTTAGGGCCCTGGAGCACAGCAGGCCCAATCTGCTGGCACTGTGTCGAGCTTCCTGGGGGTTGAGTTGAGGGTGTGGGTCAGGATGTGTTCAGGATCAGGGTTTGGATACAGGGGTGGTTAAATGTGGGTTTTCACTGAGATGGGCATGCAGACTTCTCCTGCTTGGAATGCTTTCCAGAGATCCAAATGGCAAGTTTTCCTTCTAGTTGCAGGCTGAGTCCTCTGTTTTTGCTCAGGTGTCTCTAGTCCCTGAAGCTTTGGGACAGGCCTCTTGGGACAGACACTTCAGAAGCCCACCTAGGGTCAGGTTTAGAGCATAGGGGCATGGCAGGACCGATCCGCCAGCTTATGGCGTGCTTCTGTTACAGAACCTGGACTGGATCGCCTGATGGAAGAACCTGGTGGTACCTGGAGATCTTGGAGGATAGGAGGTTTATTTAATGCTGGTGGGCTCAGAGGAGAGTGATCTCCAATGGTCTGAGCCCCAAGCACAAACAAAGGGGGCAATTTATACACTTCGATTTCTGCATACTTGGAACTTTTGGCGTGTGCGGCGGGGCAGGGAGAAGAACCCGGAGGAGCTGTGGGCCAAGGACTGGGACTGTCTCACTGGCTCATTCGGCCGTCTTAGGACACAGATTTTCCTTATCATTCCATCCTTGATGCTCCCTTAAACACCTAGTTTAGAGGGCATCATCATCATCTTTTAAGTGGCGATAGTAAGGAATAACTGGAGTCTGATTTTAGCAATATGAGTAGTGATAAACCTAGTAAGGGCATTAGGAATACAAGGACCAAATGCTACTATGAGGAGAAGCAATAGCAGGGGGCCAATGAAGGGGGCGAACCAAGGGAACCATTGTGGGAGGGTATCCCACCAAGTTGTCTACTGGAGTGATTCCCTCCCACGATGTACTCATTCCTGTAATTGGGTCAGAGTTTCTTGGACCACTCCCAACTCATTAG
>NW_027409794.1:0-1154 GCF_003265705.2 Callorhinus ursinus | reverse complement strand
GTGGTCCAGCAGGTACCTGTTCAGGTTGCTCTTGTCGTGCCACATGTCCTCCATCCCATTGGACAGGTCAACTCCCATCACCTAGTGATAGGCCAAGGTCATTCAGTGAACCTCCACCACCGACCCCCAAAAAACACCTGCACGTAGTCAATGTTGCCCTGGTCCCTGGGGATGTGGGCCTAGGAATGTGGCCGGCACTCATAGCTGAACTCTTCCCGGGCCACCCAGCAGAAACTGGGGTAAAGGGTGCCAAAGAGGGGGGACAGGATCTCCATGCCCATGTGGTCATAGAACTTCAGGTCTGCGTCCACTCAAACCAAGTCATCCATCTTATGGGGGAAGTGCTGTTCGCAGAAGCGGCTGATCATCACCACGCACTGCATGGACACATCCTGCCAGTGTGGGGTGCCACAGACCTCAAGGACCACCACCCTCAGACCCTGCCAGAGGGGCACACAGGCCCGGCAGCCGGCTGGTCGGTGAAGAACTAGTAGGTGACTGTGTGTCCCACCATGATAATTGACCCTGTGTCCCACCATGAAGTGCTTCTCTGTCATCTGCAGGAATAGCTCCAGGAAGACCACATAGCTACAGTGGCAGTAGACAGGGTGGGACAAGGGTCACTGCCAGAGCCTGGCAGCAGGACCCCAAAGCTGGGGGCTGTGCACGTGTGCACCTTCTCCAAGGCGGCAGGCCCTGGGCTGCTTGGAGCAACAGCCAATCTCCTAGCCTGTCCTGAGCAAGTCTGCCCATGAGCGCTCCCTATCTTCTGCTCCCAGAGATTGGGACCATCAGCACTCCATCTTACAAAAGGAAGCCTAAGGCTTAGGAGGTTGGAAACCTGTGCAGTCCCACAGCATCCTGGAGCTGGGAACACTCCCTCAGTGCTGAGCTCATGGGCAAACCCACTGGTCCTGTCCCCACCTGCCAGGAGTTGAGCACCTTGGGGCACAGCCCTTGTTTCTTTGCCCTACAGACTGGATAGAACCAGCAGAGCCAGCCACCTGCCCCATTTTGCTTTCAGTGGGATGTTGCTGGCCCCCACAAATCTGTCTCCACCTCCTGTAGGGTCCTCCCTTGAAGGTCACTGGGCATCCTGCTAATGAGGTCCTCAGTAAACCACTGGTATTCCTAGGAGGGGTCACCCCAGAACT
>NW_027409793.1:0-1154 GCF_003265705.2 Callorhinus ursinus | reverse complement strand
AATCACTGGAAGAAAGGCTGAGGAATGAGGAGCTTTAGTGAAGAAGGTTCTGGAACCTGTGACAACCCCTACCTGACCTTCAGATGCTCCTCAGTTACTCCTGTGCCTCTGGTATCTTCCTGGAACCCTGAGCTGGCTGTTTTCAGACAGCTCGTCCAGCAGTACCCTCAGTTTCTGGGAGGCAGATTTGCTGCAATCCGCAGTGTTTCCCGTTGCCCCACCGGGATTGCTTTTTGAAGGCACATCGTCTGGGACATCTGAGGTCCCAAGACTGTGGGTCTGTGACCTGGAAGGATTCTGACCAGCGATGGTGGGATGGGAGGGCTGCAACACACAGAAGAAGGTGTACAGAAAGCTGTCTGGGGTTCCCGGCATCCTACTGTTTATGAATCAAAGCCCTGAGATCTTTAAAATGCCAGCAACCTTACAGCACATGCCAGAAATACAAATGTCCCCGTGCACCCAACACCACCTAAACTACTGGCCATTTCTTGTCACTTGAGCTAAGTACAAAGGATTGGGAGTCGGGGCTTGAGGGGTGCCCTGGGCCAGACTTTGTATTTGGGGGACAAAGGCCATCCAGACAAGGTTGTGCTGAGCCTGAGGAGGGGGTCTGTGTGAAGACCCCAGCTGCAGGAACTGCTGTCTGCAGATGCCCCCTCGCCCGCCCAAGTGCACCTGCCGATGGGGGAGTGCCTGCCCCCTCCTCTCTGCCGAGGCTTCTCTCCTGCAGCAGCTGCCTCCTCTCCTGCCAGGCACTGCCAGCCTGCAGCCTCGGAGGGTGGATTCCCTGACAACCTCCAGCCCTGGAGACAAAGCCAGTGAGGGTGGGACGTGTTCTCCCAGCAGGCCTGAGCGCCAGGCTCCCATGGTGCTCACTCTCCTGCAGGCTCACTGTGCCACATCCTCCCTCAGGCTCCCTGGGCCCAAGTCCTCCTCTGCTTGCTGACCATCCTTGGCCCAGGCTCCACACACTGGGACTGGGAACAGGTCGTCTGAAAATGCTGGACTCTTGCTTCCGTGCCCATGACATGGGCACAGTCCGGCCTCACAAACTGCTCAGAGGAGACCCAGTGCAGGAAGATGAAGGCTGCTGCAAGGGAGATACCCTGTGACCCCAGAGGGAGTGCCTAGGCTTTGCACAATGCACCTGG
>NW_027409792.1:0-1154 GCF_003265705.2 Callorhinus ursinus | reverse complement strand
GCAGCGCCCGGCCTGGAGGCATCACAGCCCGGCCCCGCCGTCCTCACTGTCGCCCTGCGCAGTCCCCCTGCTGCTCCCAGATCAGACACAGCCCCATGCGGGCACAGCCCTGCATCTGGGATGCAGTGACTTTCCTGAGACCACATCCTCGGGACATCGGGGTACAGCAGGATCGGAGCATCTCCAGCCAAGTGAAATGTTTGGAAAGGGGCTGTCTCTAGAATGCGGGTGCCTATGACAGCCCTTGGGCATCTTGGGGACGCCCTGGCCATCAGCCTGGCATGTCTCCCCCATCCCCCATGCTATGGCCCCGGGCATGTTCCCAGGAGACAATGTCCACACCCCAGGACCCAGCTGCCTCCAACCTCTTCCTTCCTCCCCCCTTGTCACCTCTTCCTTTCTCCCCCCTTGTCACCTCCAGGGTTCATGACCCCTTTGACCCCCCTGGGGAGTTAGTTTGTGTGTTTGTGGATGTGTGTGTGTGTGTGTGTGTGTGTGTGTGTGTGCACGTAGAGCCTTGTGTGTATGTGTGCCCATGCGAGGATGACCGGAGGAAAGGGCCCCACATGGGAGTGTGGGCCATGGTCCCCCAGGATCTTGGGGGGCCCTCATTCCCAAAGGAAACCCCATGGGAGGTGAAGCTTGGCCTCGGAAGCTGGAACCCTCCCCGTTCCTCTAGCCTCTGTTCACCTGGTGCGTCCCAGGCCAGTCCCTGCCTCCCCTGCCCTCAGTTTGCCGACTGTCCCACGAGGGGTTGGAGGAGGAACTCCATTAGCGTGGTTCTGGGTGGCCGGTCGGCTCCCACCTTTTGGGTGGACGTGGCGCAGGTGCACTCTGGGTGGGCGGGGTCTTCCCACCAACGGTCGTCGGAGGCAGGTGGATCCTGCGCAGGCGCGCACACGGCCCAGCAGACGGCGCATGCGCGGGACCCCACCTCTCAGCAGGCATGCGCAACACCGAGGGGCTTGCTGTAGGGTCGGTCCAACGGTCCCGATCTCCACTGCCTGGTCAGTGACCCTTACGTCCTCTTAGGCCGGGGGCCAGCCCCACTCCCGCCAGGCAGGGCCGCTGGACCGAGTGGACATGGAGACCTGGGGACTAGAGAGAAATGAAATATACCCCCCACCTTGCCGTCCTGGCCTCCAGGTTCCACT
>NW_027409791.1:0-1154 GCF_003265705.2 Callorhinus ursinus | reverse complement strand
TTTGCTGTTCTTTCTCCAGCTCCTTTAGGTGTAGGGTTAGGTTGTGTATTTGAGACCTTTCTTGTTTCTTGAGAAAGGCTTGTATTGCTATATACTTTCCTCTCAGGACTGCCTTGGCTGTATCCCAAAGATTTTGAACAGTTGTGTTTTCATTTTCATTGGTTTCCATGAATTTTTTTAATTCTTCTTTAATTTCTTGGTTGACCCATTCATTCTTTAGTAGGATGCTCTTTAGCCTCCATGTATTTGAGTTCTTTCTGACTTTCCTCTTGTGGTTGAGCTCTAGTTTCAAAGCATTGTGGTCTGAAAATATGCAGGGAATGATCCCAATCTTTTGGTACCGGTTGAGACCTGATTTGTGACCTAGAATGTGATCAATTCTGGAGAATGTTCCATGGGCACTAGCGAAGAATGTGTATTCCGTTGCTTTGGGAGGGAATGTTCTGAATATGTCTGTGAAGTCCATTTGGTCCAGTGTGTCATTTAAAGTCTTTATTTCCTTGTTGATCTTTTGCTTAGATGATCTGTCCATTTCAGTCAGGGGGGTGTTAAAGTCCCCCACTATTATTGTATTGTTGTCAATGTGTTTCTTTGCTTTTGTTATTAATTGCCTTATATAATTGGCTGCTCCCATGTTCGGGGCATAGATATTTACAATTGTTAGATCTTCTTGTTGGATAGACCCTTTAAGTAGGATATGGTGTCCTTCCTCATCTCTTATTACAGTCTTTGTTTTAAAATCTAGTTTGTCTGATATAAGGATTGCCACCCCAGCTTTCTTTTGGTGTCCATTAGCATGGTAAATGGTTTTCCACCCCCTCACTTTCAATCTGGGGGTGTCTTTGCGTCTAAAATGAGTCTCTTGCAGACAGCATATTGATGGGTCTTGTTTTTTAATCCAATCTGATAGCCTGTGTCTTTTGATTGGGGCATTGAGCCCATTTACATTCAGGGTAACTATTGAAAGGTATGAATTTAGTGCCATTGTATTACCTGTAAGGTGACTGTTAACTGTCTGTTGTCTGTGTTCGTTTCTGCTCTTTGCTGCTTTTAGGTTCTCTCTTTGCTTAGAGGACCCCTCTCAATATTTCTTGGAGGGCTGGTTTCGTGTTTGCAAATTCCTTTAGTTTTTGTTTGTTCTGGAAGCTTTTTAT
>NW_027409790.1:157-1155 GCF_003265705.2 Callorhinus ursinus | reverse complement strand
TGCCCTCCTCAATACCCATCACCAGGCTAACCCATCCCCCCACCCCCAACCACTCCAGTAACACTCAGTTTGTTTCCTGAGATTAAGAATTCCTCATATCAGTGAGGTCATGTGATACATGTCTTTCTCTGATTGACTTATTTCACTCAGCATAACACCCTCCAGTTCCATCCACGTCATTGCAAATGGCAAGATCTCATTCCTTTTGATGGCTGCATAATATTCCATTGTGTATATATACCACAACTTCTTTATCCATTCATCTGTCGATGGGCATCTTGGCTCTTTCCACAGTTTGGCTATTGTGGACATTGCTGCTATAAACATTGGGGTACATGTACCCCTTCGGGTCCCTACATTTGTATCTTTGTGGTAAATACCCAGTAGTGCAATTGCTGGATCGAACGGTAGCTCTAATTTCAACTGTTTGAGGAACCTCCATACTGTTTTCCAGAGGGGTTGCACCAGCTTGCATTCCCACCAACAGTGTAGGAGGGTTCCCCTTTCTCCACATCCCCGCCAACATCTGTCGTTCCCTGACTTGTTAATTTTAGCCATTCTGACGGGTGTGAGGTGGTATCTCATTGAGGTTTTGATTTGGATTTCCCTGATGCCGAGTGATGTTGAGCACTTTTTCATGTGCCTGTTGGCCATTTGGATGTCTTCTTTGGAGAAATGTCTGTTCATGTCTTCTGCCCATTTCTTGATTGGATTATTTGTTCTTTGGGTGTTGAGTTTGATAAGTTCTTTATAGATTTTGGATACTAGCCCTTTATCTGATATGTCGTTTGCAAATATTTTCTCCCATTCTGTCGGTTGTCTTTTGGTTTTGTGGACTGTTTCTTTTGCTGTGCAAAAGCTTTTTATCTTGATGAAATCCCAATAGTTCATTTTTGCCCTGGCTTCCCGTGCCTTTGGCGATGTTTCTAGGAAGAAGTTGCTGCGGCTAAGGTCGAAAAGGTTGCTACCTGTGTTCTCCTTTAGGATTTGGATGGACT
>NW_027409789.1:0-1155 GCF_003265705.2 Callorhinus ursinus | reverse complement strand
TTCCCTCCCAGTCCTTACACCTCACCGCAGCCATGGGGCTTCAGGGTCAGGGTGCGCCGAGCCACCTCTCAGACCCCCCAGTGCCCTCACCACCAGAGTCCTTGGCCGTGGCCACTAGCTCGGCCTCCAGGAGCGTGGAGTCCTCTGGGTTATATAAGGTTCCTGCCTTGGTTTTAAATGGCTATTCCTGTGCTGGTGTTTGTGAAATGTGGGCACTCGCTCTGTATGGATGTGCGTCCCCTTGGGATTCCTCAGTGCCCAACAGTGGGTTTGCACTTGTGCACTTTCTCTGGACCAGCTGCCTCCACTGTGTCTTAGCAAGCACTTACTGAGCTCAGTCACCCAACAAGGGGCAGAGCATGAGAGCGAGAACTAAGATACAGGCTCCCTGCTCCTGGGCCCTCCAGGGACTCGCGACGGCCCCGACTTCCTGACTCCTTTTGTATTGTGGTATAAAGGACATACAACTGATACCATGAAGCACGTTTCAGTGGCAATAAGTATACTCCCTATTCTGCACTGGCTACCTCTGTCCATCGCCACAATATTTTCATCATCCCAAACTGAACCTCTACCCATGAAACCCTAACCCCCCATTCTCCTTCCCCAACCCCGGCACCCAGCAGCTCCTTCCACCTCTGTGAATGGGAGTGCTCTCCATCCCTCCCAAGTGGGGTACTCCGGTGTCGGTCCGTTAGGGACTGGCTTATTTCACGTGGCATAATGGCCTCAAGGTCTGTCCCTGTGAGCCTGAACCTGACCCACTTTCCCCCCAAAAGTGTGGCTCAGCCCTCTCCTGTCTGAGCCAAACCTCCTCAGTCCCCTCTGCTCCCCTCACCTTCCTCCTCAGCCTGAGGATGATCCCAGCCAGTCTGCAGCTTTGAAGACCTGTACAGTCCGGATGCCAGGCACATAACCCGGGGGCCCCGGTCCTCACCTATACCCCATCTGTCTATATCAGGTGCCTGCCGCCCTCCCCCAACTGACCACTGCACCTCCCACAGGTGTCTCCATCTCAGGAGAGGGAAACACCAAGTCCAGACCCTTGGAGTCCTCTGGGACTTCTTGCTTGCTACCAACTCTCCCAGTAGTGAAGTGGCTACTGGAAGACATTCAATGTCCAAAAGATTTAAAGGCATACGTGAGTCTCTGCTG
>NW_027409788.1:451-1155 GCF_003265705.2 Callorhinus ursinus | reverse complement strand
TGCAATGATGTGGATTAAAAAAGAGGGTTTAATGCTACTTGAAATTACTCAGTCACAGATAGACAAGTACCATGTGATTTCAGTCATATTTGGAACTTAAGAAACAAAACCGATGAACATAGGGGAAGGGAAGACAAAATAAAATAAGATGAAAACAGAGAGGGAGGTAAACCATAAGAAACTCTTAGCTACAGGGATGAAACTGAGGGTCCCTTGAGTGGAGGTGGGTGCAGAGGAGTGGTAATTTGGTGAGGGGCATTAAGGAGGGCACTAGGAAAGAACATTGGGTGCTATATGCAACTGATGCATCACTAAATTCTACCTCTAAAATTACAAAGAATAAAAAAGGATGTGTTCTGGAAGCTCCCATGTTTGTTCCCCACTTGCACAGAGTAAGCTCCCGTTAATTCCTTATTTCAAGGTGAGCACAGATGGAGCTGTCTGGTCAGCAAGCAGATGCACAGGGTCTGGAGCTCACGGAAAGAGAAGAGTAATAGGCAGAGAGGTGCTCTCTGAATCTGAGGGAACAGAAATGTGGCTGGAACCAGATAGCATGGTTTCATAACATAAGCCTTCTTGACATGTACTTGGCAACCGCAGGCTGACCCATTCCTGTGTCAAGGCAAATTTCAAGAAGAGACACTTTTGGGGTGCTGGTGAGTCACCTTGATTCCAAGCTGGAGGCTGTTCCCGTCCAAGCGATG
>NW_027409788.1:0-351 GCF_003265705.2 Callorhinus ursinus | reverse complement strand
AATCTATCTATCTATCTATCTATCTATCTATCTATCTATCTATCTATCTATCTTCTATCTATCTATCTATCTATCTATCTATCTATCTATCTATCTTTTCTCATACCTAAGTTTTCAGAGTGTATCTTGTGGGCCATGTGATAACTCTGGACAAATGATCTCTAGGGAATTACAGCAAAGAAATGTTGACCTGTTGGAATGTCCCAGGCCTTGCGCTCCTGTGTGCCACGAGTGAATGACTTGGAATGACTTCTAAGGGCATGTGCTCAACAGGGAAACACATAGAGACACCACAACTTCTGTGCTCCCCAGGTGAGCATGGTGATTGGCATGCAGTGCCTTGGGCTGGAT
>NW_027409787.1:0-1155 GCF_003265705.2 Callorhinus ursinus | reverse complement strand
CGTCCCCGCTCTGATACCTGGGAGCTCTGGCGCACTCACGCACCCCCGGTCTCTCCGTGACCCCAAGGGTCCTGAGACCACACTGTCCCAGGAGGATTCCACCCCCCGATTAGCCACTGCAGCGACGTCCCTCAGCCGAGCCAACTTCTAAAAGGTCCAATTTTGTGCTCTGCGGCTCTAACACTTACCAGAAGCGGCCGATGGAGGCCCCCTCCCCCGCCGTCTACCCTCCCGAATATCGCCTCGGATTCACTTCTCCGCACGTCCTACCTTCCAGTAAGTGGTCGCTTCTCTGGTCAGAGAGTTGTTGCTACTCTCCTGTTCGATCTCCTGTTGAGTTCGAAGGTGTTCAGAATGGTTTGATCCCTATTCAGCTGAATTCCTGAGACCAGAAGAAATCTAGGTCTCCTACTCCTCCGCCATCTTGCTCCGCCCCCTGCACTTTTGTTTCTTGAGAGATGCGTATAAGAACCTTCCCTTAGAGAGCAACACATATATCTCCAAGGGCTTCTATCTTCAAGAACCAAGATGTTCGCATGACAGCCTGTTTGACGTGGCCTTGTTTCTCAGAGTTCAGTGTAGGGCTACTAGGCCTGAGGCGAGCCCACGCCCATTTGAAGACCCATCCACCTGCATGACAAGATTCGAATGGGGAGAGACGTTCGACACTAAGTATGTCTTTGGGACAAGCACGGGGCACATTCCTTGCGATTTCACACTTACGTTGCCAAAGTCTACCATGTTCAGGGAAGATGTTAGTAGAAACACGGTTTCTCTGCAGTGGTGTTTCTTCAGACTGAATGGTACTCCCTTTGTTTAGGATTCAACACATACGTTTTCTGACTATGAATTCCTCGCGAACCCAGATGGGAGCTCGAAGTCGCGTTTGAGATAGACTTGTTTCGCAGAGATTCGTGTAGGCCTTTCCTCTGCCTAACTCCCATGCTTTTGAAGATGCTTCTATCTTCGTGACCCATGCATGGTGTTCGTTGTGAAATGCCCTCAGTAAGAAATTGTTCCGCTAGTAAGGTAGATCATGCTTCCCCTCTGCTTTCTTTAACACTTTGCCTCAAGCCGCTTCGTTTCTTAGCAGAGGGGATGGCAGTCGAAGGACAGCACCTCCACAGCGTTGTTTTGTAGAACTAAGTGTATAGC
>NW_027409786.1:598-1155 GCF_003265705.2 Callorhinus ursinus | reverse complement strand
CTGGGTTTCCTTTTGGGTGGCAGCCTGAGTCCCTTGATACTGCTCGGGTGTCCCGAATCCTTGGGGCTTTGGAGCCAGGCTCTGGGAACAGACCACTCAGAAGCCAACCCAAGGTTAGTCTTTGGGCTTAGGGCCAAGACACGTCTGATGTGCCAGCGCTGTGATAAGCTTCCCGAGGTGTGAGTTGAGGCCGTGGGTTTGGGGAGGGTCAGGCTCAGGGATTGCGGACTGGGCACATTGAACTTGGGTTTCATTGGGATGGACCGGCACAGTTCTCCTGCTCTGAATGCTGAACGGAGTTCCCAATGGCACGTTTTCCGTTTTAGAGGAAAGCAGAATCTTCTGGTACTAGTCAGGTGTCCCAAAACCCTGGGGATTTGGAGCCAGGCTCTAGGGACAGACCGCTCAGTAGCCAACCTAGGGTTAGGCTTATGGCTTAGGGGCATGAGAAGGCTGATGTGCCGGCGCTGTGATGAGACTCCTGAGGTCAGAGTTGAAGCCATGGGTCAGGGTGGAATGTCAGGCTCAGGGATTGCAGCCTGGGCATATTGAACTTG
>NW_027409786.1:0-498 GCF_003265705.2 Callorhinus ursinus | reverse complement strand
GAGAAGGCTGATGTGCCGGCGCTGTGATGAGACTCCTGAGGTCAGAGTTGAAGCCATGGGTCAGGGTGGAATGTCAGGCTCAGGGGTTGCAGCCTGGGCATGTTGAACTTGGGGTTCTTTGTGATGGATGGGCACAGTTCTCCTGCTCGGAATGCTTACCGGAGTTCCCAAAGGCACGTTTTCCTTTTTAGTGGCAGGCTGAGTCCTCTGGCACTGGTTAGGTGTCCCAGATTCCTGGGGCTTTGGAGCCAGGCTCTGGGGACAGAGCGCTCAGAAGGCAACCTAGAGTTATGCTTATGGCTTAGGGGCATAACATGCCCTTCCTGGGTCTGAGCTGAGGCCGTGGGTCAGGTTGAGTGTCAGGCTCAGGGGTGGTCGCCAGAGGACACCAAATTTGTGCGTTGGCTGGGATGGGTATTCAGAGTTCTGGTGTTCTGAAAGCTCTCCGGATTTCCAAGTAGTGTTTTTGAATTCTTTTTGGCAAGCTGAGTCCTCTGG
>NW_027409785.1:0-1155 GCF_003265705.2 Callorhinus ursinus | reverse complement strand
CCACCCAGGCGCCCCAGAAATAATAACTTTTAGAAAAACATTTAAAACTCCCTAAGACATGAGGAGCACCTGGGTGAGACAGTCAGTTAAGGGTCCGACTCTTGGTTTCGGCTTAGGTCGTGACCTCAGCGTCATGAGATCGAGCCCTACGTGGGCTCTGCGTTCAGTGTGGAGTCTGCTTAGGTTTCTCTCTGCCTCTGCCTCTTCCCTCCTCTCTCACTCGCTCTTTCTCGTTCTCTCGCAAATAAATAAATCTTTAAAAATAAGAATCTCCCAAAGACATCAGATATTAAACTTAAGATACAGAATACAGAATAAAGGTCATTATCACAAAGATCAACAAGGGATTATTTGGAATTAACTGATGAATTTAATATGAAATATTCAATTAACAAGTTAAACATCAAATTACCCAGAAAAAGCCAAAGTTATTAATCAGTGAACTAGAACACATAGCAAAAGAAATTACTTACAATGAAGCACAGTAAGGAGAAGAAAAATATGAAAAAAATTAAGAAATATATAACAGAATGAAAAAGCATATGTTTACTTAGATTCCCAGGATGAAAGAACAAAAAGAATGAATTAGTGGCAATATTTTGGTAAGGAATAGCTATACATCTCCCAGAAATGATATGAAACCATGAATCAAAAATTCAGGAAACAAGATATCCCAAGCCGGATAAATAAAAAGAAATGTAAGCCGACAAACACTTGTAGTTAAAATGCAGAACACCAAAGACAAAGAGAAAAGTTAAAAAGTAGCTGGGGAGCAAAGACAGAGGGCAATGGATCATCTACAAAGAAAAAAAATTAAGAGTAACAGACTTTTGAATACCAATAATTGAACCCAGAGGAAAAATAACTGTCAGTCAAAAACTCTGAATCTAGTATGAATTCTCTTTATTTTTTAAAAAATCTTTTATTTTTATTTTTTTAAAGATTATTTATTTATTTATTTGACAAAGAGAGACAACAGCGAGAGAGGGAATACAAGCAAGGGGAGTGGGGGAGGGAGAAGCAGGCTTTCCGCAGAGCAGGGAGCCCGATGCGGGGCTGGATCCCCGGACCCTGGGATCATGACCTGAGCCGAAGGCAGACACTTAACGACTGAGCCACCCAGGCGCCCCAGAAATAATAACTTTTAGAAAAACA
>NW_027409784.1:0-1155 GCF_003265705.2 Callorhinus ursinus | reverse complement strand
TTTAGGATAGGAACCACTGGTGGCGTGGAGAACAGAGAAGAACCCCTTTCTGAGGTTCATCAAAACTTAACAGCCACGACATTTCTATGACGTGTCTGTCTATAGTGGGTGGAAATGAAATCTCACAAACCTTATCTAAGGTAAAGATTGGCATGAGTCCAGGAATTTTCCCCTTTCAAATGTGCTAAGTTTATTTGTTTCTTTATGCATCAATGTTTTGCATTGTATATTTTTATGTTATATATATTTGTATGATATTTATGGATATATATGTTAATTTTTCCAAGGATAATTCAGTTAATTGCTTTATTAATCAACAGCAGGATTGCTCATTGATACAGATTAAAAAACAAAAACAACAACTCATAATTGTTTCCAAACATGTACACTGAGAACCATTTGCAACAATTAAATGCAAAGTGAAAAGAGCTGTCCAATTTTCCCAGCACCATTTATTGAAGAGACTGTCTTTTTTCCATTGCATATTTTTACCTGCTTTGTCGAAGATTATTTAACCATAGTGTTGAGGGTCCACATCTGGGCTCTCTATTCTGGTCCATTGTTCTATATATCTGTTTTTGTGCCAGTACCATGCTGTCTTGGTGATCACTACCTTGTAATATAGTTTGAAATCAGGCAAAGTGATGCCCCCAGCTTTATTTTCATTTTCAATATTTCCTTGCAGATTTGGGATCTTTTCTGATTCCATAAAATTGTAGGATTGTTTCTTCCAGCACTTTAAAAAATGTCATTGGAATTTTGATCGGGATGGTGTGCAATAGATTCCAGGCATGCAAGGGTGGTTCAACATACACTAATCAATCAATGTGATATACCACATCAATATAAGAAAGGAACCACACAGTCTTTTTAATAGATGCAAAGAAAATATTTGACAAAATGTAGCATTCTTACTTGACTAAAACTCTCTACAGTGTAGGTATACAGGGAGCATAACTCATAGAAGGCATATACAAGAAAACCACAGAGACTATCATCGTAAATGGGGAAAAATTGAAAGCTATTTCCATAACGTCAGGAACATGACTGGACTGGATACCCAGTCTCACCACTGTTACTCAACATAATACTGGAAGTCCTACCTTAGCAATCAGGCAACAAAAAGAAATAAAAGGCATCTAAATTGGCCAAGGA
>NW_027409783.1:0-1155 GCF_003265705.2 Callorhinus ursinus | reverse complement strand
TTCTCTGTGATTAAATGTAATAACATTGACCACTTAAAACATTTCAGGTACATAGTTCTCTGGCCTTAGCTGAGTTCCCACGGTGGTACGTGATTCTCCAGAACTTTTCCTTCTCCCCGAGGGGGACTCTGTATGCAGGAGACACCAGCTCCCCATCCCCCTTCCCCTCGGCCCCTGCAGCCAGATTCTGCTTTGTGTCTCAGGATACTTCATGTAAGTGGAATCATACAGTATCTGTCCTGTGAAAACCAGCATCTTGTCCTTGTTCCTGACTTCAGAGTAGAGCTGTCAATCTTCCAACTTGAGCATAGTGTTTGCTAGAGATTTATTGAAAAAAATTACCCCTTATTCCTTTTTCATGAGTGTTTATGTCAGCAACAGATATTGGATTTTGGTTAGAGCCTTTTCTGCATCAATTCATATGACCACAAGTTTTTATTTAAAAATTCATTGCAGTGTAGAACATTGCTTGGTTTCACTATATTGAATAAACTTTGAGGTGTTTGTGAAGAGTCACTTGCTTATGGTGCCCAATATATTTATGAGCTCTTGGGTTTGCAATTTTTTTGATCTGGTTTCTTACATCTATTTTAAGAAAGGTATGGGGATGTATTTTGCTGATTTTGTGATGATTTCATTGGGGTTGGTATTAGTGGTTAGGATAGGGGTTAGGGGTTAGGGGTTAGGGTTAGGTATCTGTTAGTGTTAGTGTCTCCCTGTACTCTTCTGCACAGAACCCATTCTCCTCCAGCAACCAGTGTGATCTTTTCGGAACATAAACTTTGGGCCTCTCTAAGGTCTGCTCCCCTCCTGCCTATCCTTTCCAGTCTCACCTCTCCCACCATGGCCCGCCTCTCTGTGGGCCACTCCGGGGAGTGATTGTCCCCCATGTGCCTCAGGCTTGACTCCAAGGCTTTGCGTTGGCTGTGCCCTCTGCCAGGGGCACTCACGCCCCCCTCACCCTGCTTCATGTTTGGCTTGTTTCCCCATTGGTTGGGCCTGAATTTGCCCCTGATGCTCTGACTCATGCCTGCTGGGTGTGTGTGCTTGTCCCCTATTTAAATGCAGTGCCCGCCTTCCCTTTGTGAGCAGTTCACTAACCTGCTAGGTATGGGGCGGGCACAGGGAAGTAGCCTTGGTGTCTGCACAAAAAAT
>NW_027409782.1:450-1155 GCF_003265705.2 Callorhinus ursinus | reverse complement strand
AAATGGGTGCATTCCTAGAGATGTATCAACTACCAAAAGTGAACCAGGAAGAAATAGAAAACCTGAACAGACCCATAAGCACTAAGGAAATTGAAGCAGTCATCAAAAATCTCCCAACAAACAAGACCCAAGGGCCAGATGGCTTCCCACATTTAAAGAAGAATTAATACCTATTCTTCTGAAACTGTTCCAAGAAAGAGAAATGGAAGGAAAACTTCCAAGCTCATTTTATGAGGCCACCATTACCTTGATCCTTAAACCAGACAAAGACCCCATCAAAAAGGAGAATTACAGATCACTATCCTTGATGAACATGGATGCAAAAATTCTCACCAAAATACTAGCCAATAGGATCCAACAGTTTAGTAAAAGGATTCTTCACCATGACCATGTGGGATTTATCCCTAGGTGGCAAGGTTGGTTCAACATCCACAAATCAAAATGTGATACAATACATTAATAAAAGAAAGAACAAGAACCATATGATACTCTAAATAGTTGCAGAAAAAGCATTTGACAAAGAACAGCATCCTTTCTTGATCAAAACTCTTCAGAGTATAGGGATAGAGGGTACATACCTCAATATCATAAAAGCCATCTATGAAAAACCCACAGTGAATATCATTCTCAATGGGGAAAAGCTGAGAGCTTTCCCCCATTGAGAATGATATTCACTGTGGGTTTTTCATAGATGGCTTTTATGAT
>NW_027409782.1:0-350 GCF_003265705.2 Callorhinus ursinus | reverse complement strand
GATACAATACATTAATAAAAGAAAGAACAAGAACCATATGATACTCTAAATAGTTGCAGAAAAAGCATTTGACAAAGAACAGCATCCTTTCTTGATCAAAACTCTTCAGAGTATAGGGATAGAGGGTACATACCTCAATATCATAAAAGCCATCTATGAAAAACCCACAGTGAATATCATTCTCAATGGGGAAAAGCTGAGAGCTTTCCCCCTAAGGTCAGGAACGTGGCAGAGATGTCCCCTATCACCACTGCTACTCAACATAGTATAGAAGTCCTAGCCACAGCAGTCAGACAACAAAAGGAAATAAAAAGCATCCGAATTGGCAAAGAAGAAGTCAAACTCTCACT
>NW_027409781.1:679-1155 GCF_003265705.2 Callorhinus ursinus | reverse complement strand
CTGCACCCAGGCCTCCCCGGGGGCTGTGGGTGGGCTGTGAGGGTGTCACTGTATGGATGGGGTATGGGGGGAGGTTGAGCATTGAGCAGCGGGGGAGGGGGGCCCTCCGGGGGCTCTTGGGTAAGGAGGAAGTTGGGTAAGGGGACCCTAGGCAATGGTGACCTCAATTCCCTGACAACAGAGCCCAACAGTATTTGGAACCCCGGTACCCAGGCACTCATATTCCACAGACAGCCCCCTGCCCAGCTCATTTCATTGGAGATCCTCAAACCAAGATGTTCGCATGTTGCCTGCTGAGGTCTGGAGGCTGCAGGCGGAAGAAAGCGCACCCTGCAGATGCTGTCCCCCGCTGGGGATTTCATGTCAGGGCACCCCACCACCTCTGGCCATTTGGCCGGGAGGACAGAAAGGTGACACCAGGAGGCCCAGAGCCGGCCACCCAGCCCCACTCACTCTGATGACCTGTGTAGCCCCAG
>NW_027409781.1:0-669 GCF_003265705.2 Callorhinus ursinus | reverse complement strand
CTTGGAACACAGTTCCCCAGGTCTTAATCTCCTCTTCAGTGAATTCAACCTTGGGAATGGGGTCTCCAAGTTTATAGTTCATAGCCAAGTCTGCAAAATACTTCCGTCTTTTATGGTAGACATTGTCTTTGAAGCCAGGATGATCTGCATCCAGTTCAGAACCATACATCAGAACTCTGTTGGCACAATGGTCCAGGGCAGGAATCTTCTTTGGAAACCAAGGAACAGTTTCCATACCATCTCCTTCACAGTAAAATTGTCTGGTGGATTCACAGAGAGAACGTTAGTATGGGACTTCAACAGATGAAAAATGTCATTCAATTGTTCTCTGTTGATATCACAGTCAACAAAAATCTCAAATTCTGAGTTTCTTCTGTTTGATTTTTGGGACTTAATATGTAACAGGTACACATGCTTCTCCTGGAAGATTTTCAGTGCTTTAATAAGTCCACCACCATCATTCTTCAAGGAAAAAATGACAGTTGCTCTTCCTCTTTCTAAGGAATGGTCTTTATTTTCCTTATTGTCTTCAATCATGGTCAGTTGGTGTAGTTCTCTGTGCAGCTGCGGGCAGTAAGCTGGGACTGGAGAGTGCAACTCTTGATCTTGGGGTTGTGAATTCGGGCCCCATGTTGGGTGTGGAGATTACGTAAAAATAAAATCTTTAAA
>NW_027409780.1:0-1155 GCF_003265705.2 Callorhinus ursinus | reverse complement strand
AGGGAAAAGGAAACCTACAAGGGAATATATCCTCAAGGCCATTGGCTTGGAAAATAAGAGTGGCTGAATTTTTTACTCCTGCAATCAGTAGGGTTCAAAGACTGGAGTTTTGAAGATCACTGAGCTTCGGTGGGATAAAGCCTGGGGGTTATTGCACTGCTCCTGGAGATAAAGCAGGAAAACATCCCAGGGACAGACAGTGATCGGAAGAATTCCTGGGGCATACAGGGAGGAGATTACACTTCTCCGAGGGCATCCCTGAGAAGCAGCATTCACAGAGCTGCCTTTCCAGGAAAAAAGGAGCTTCTCAGGTTCATTTCCCACCCTTGCCCCTCAGTAAAGCACAGAACCACCTGTGGGAAGCAGTGCACTGCCAACACTGGCTGCGTAACTTGCCTACACCAAGCCTTAACACCCTGTGCTCCAGTGGGACTGCACTTCTCACGCATGCTTGCCTCAGTCCCAGCACAGCAGGCACCTCACTTAGAACACCAGCACAAACAACTACTCACACCATGTCTCCCAACCAGAGAGTTCAGCACGGCCTCCGTTCTGGTGGAAGTGGTGACAAGTCTCATTTCACAAGCAGAGTAAAGCACACCAGGTTAAAACTCACCACATTCAAGCCACGTCCCAAACACTGCCCACAGCAGGCAAAGAGAGACTCTGCAGATGACTGCCTTTGGCTCATGTCATGACCCCAGGGAACTGGGGTCATTGAGTGGGGAACCTGATTCTCCCTCTGACTTTCCCCTCACGCCTGCTCCTGTTCACTAGCTCTCTTTGTCTCTCTCTTTCTCAAATGAATGAATGAATAAATAAACTATTTTTTAATTTTTATTTTTTTAAGATTTATTATTTATTTATATTTATGCAGATAAAAACACGGCGACCCAAGATAACTGCAGGCCAGTATAACTGATGAACCTGGAGGAAATTTCCTCAATAAAATACTATCACACCAAATCCAACAATACATTAAAAAAATTATTCACCACTATCAGGTTGGATTTATTCCTGAGTTACCACGATGGTTCAGTATTCACAAATCAATAAATGTGATACATCACATTAAATTTTTTAAAAAAATAAGAACCATAAAATCTCATCAATAGATGCAGAAAAGATTTGACAAAGAGCCACACCCATTCATGA